>NW_005872747.1:0-27612 GCF_000147115.1 Myotis lucifugus | reverse complement strand
ACACACACACACACACTCATGGCACTCACACACCATGCACCTGTGTGCACAGCCACACACATGTGTGCTCTCTCTCTCTCTCTCTCACACACATATACACACACACACACACATACACACGCTCTCATGCACTCTCACACCCCATGCACTGTGTGCACGCAGCACACACAATGTGGGCTCTCTCTCTCTCTCTCTCTCTCTCTCTCCCACACACACACACACACACACACACACGCTCATGCACACTCACACCCCATGCACCTGTGCACGCAGCCATACACACACATTTCCCTCCTGCCATCGGGCCACGCGCACCAGTTGCATTTGGCTCCTGACAGCTCCGTCTCCCGTAAGCCTGCCCTTTCTGCCGGTTGCTTTCAGCTCCGTGTCTTACCTGAGTAACACAGACCGTCCCGTCCGCTCTGGAAAGAGCTGTCTCTCTGTGTGTGTCTCTCTCTTCCTCTTTTCCATGTCCCCCGGGCATGCTGAGCTCTCAGGTGTGTCACCGAGATCAGCACGCAGCACGCCTTGTCTGCAGGGGACGGATGCCAGCTCTGCAGCCTGGGCTCCCGAGGGCCTCGGGGCAAAAGGAAGGGGCGTTGTCAGATCCGAGAGAGGCTGAGCTTAAGATGTGCCGACGCCCTGGCCGGTTTGGCTCAGTGGATAGAGCGTCGGCCTGTGGACTGAAGGGTCCCGGGTTCGATTCTGGTCAAGGGCATGTGCCCAGGTGTGGGCTGAACCAGGTGTGGGGCATGCAGGAGGCAGCCATCAATGATTCTCTCTCATCATTAATGTGTCTATCTCTCTCTCCCTCTCCCTTCCTCTCTGAAATCGATAAAAAAAAAAAAAAAGATGTTCTGAGCTACAAGGCCATGTGTGTGTGTGTGTCAGGCGGGCACTGCGGGGTGTGTGTGTGTGTGTGTGTGTGTGTCAGGGGGCACTGCGGGGTGAGTGTGTGTGTGTGTGTGTGTGTATGTGTGTGTGTGTGTGTGTGTCAGGGGGCACTGCGGGGTGAGTGTGTGTGTGTGTGTGTGTATGTGTGTGTGTATGTGTGTGTGTGTGTATGTGAGTGTGTGCCCAACCTCCCCACATTGTGCATAGTTTGGCATCTTTAGCTTTGCTCTCCATTTCTCCCCATTTTTTGGTTTATTTCCCAGGACAAGGCTTAGCAAACACTGATCCAGGATCATCTTCTTCTTCTTCTTTTTTATTTTTTGTTAATCCTCACCCAAGGACATTTTTCCATTGATTTTTAGGGAGAGTGGAAAAGAGAGGGAAAGGCAGAGAGAAACATCAATGTGAGAGAAACACATCAATTGGTTGCCTCCTGCATGAGCCCCAACCAGGGCCCGGGCTGGGGAGGAGCCTGCAACTGTGGTACTGCCCTTGACTGGAATCGAACCCGGGACCCTTTGGTCCACAGGCTGACACTCTATCCACTGAGCCAAACCAGCCAGGGCTAAATATGTTTGTATTGATTTCAGAGAGGAAGGGATTGATTTCAGGGAGGATCGGCTGTGTCCTGCACGGCCCCCACTGGGCACTGAGCCTGCAACCCGGGCCTGTGCCCTGACCGGGTTCATAGGTCGACACTCAACCACTGAGCCTCTGTGGCCGGCCCCGAGAGCCCTTCCGCTGCGTGGCCAGCCCTGGTCCCTGAGCAGTCGTTGGAGGGAGGGCTAGACCCAGCCGGCCCCGCGCCGTGCGGACCTCCCCAAGCAGAGCCGAGCAGAGGAAGGGAGAAAGAGAGAGAGAAACATCCATGATGAGAGAGAATCATGGATCGGCTGTCTCTTGCAAGTCCCCCATTGGGGATCGAACCCACAACCCAGGCATGTGCCCTTGACCGGAATCGAACCTGGGACCTTTCAGTTCGCAGGCCAACACTCTATCTACTGAGCCAAACCGGCTGAACCAGGATCTTAATACTCACCTCATAGGCACCTTTGCAAATATCACCACCTTTATCAACCTGCAGCCACCCTGGAAGTGCTTGCTGTTGTCCCACTTTGCATATGAGCAAATGGAGTCTCTGAATGGTTGAGTGGCCGCCCTGGGAAGGCAGAGCCAGAACTCAGATCGCTGACTCATTCCCTCACTCACTCATTCATTCATTCATTCACTATCTGTCAGACATGCAGCCTGCTCTGCGCTGGGCCCCGGGAGGAGTCCATCCATCCAGTTGTCTGAGGAGAGAAAAGGAAAGCAGGCCCGAGACGAGGGGGCAGCCCGGGGCCTGAGTGGGGAGCCCCTCGCGGCACCTCCCCCCGCCCACTGCTCCCGCCGGAGTGTGGGAGTCAGCGCTGCTCTGTAGAATCTCGATCGCCTAGGTCCTGGTCCTCTCTTTCTGCTGGGGGTGGGGCAGCCTGGCTCACTTGGTTTTAAAATCTGTTACGACATTGTCCTGTCTTCAGAAAGATAGTCTGCAGAGCGGGCTGTCTGTTCTGTGCTGAGGACTTCGGGGTGGTGCTGGGAGCAGCGGGAGGTACCGTAGCAGGCCGTGCCTCAGTTTCCCCGTCTGTAACCTGCCGAGAGCACCGCCTGCTTCACACACCTCAGCGTGAAGGAAGCAGGTGTGAGGGCGCTTGGCAGTGAACCCCATGATTGGCACGGGGTGGGGGGCGCGTGATAGGGTTGTCGTCACGCACTTAGCGTCCCGGTACCCGTCTCTCTGACGGCTCAGAAAAGACTGTGTTCATGTCGGTCGCACAGCGGCTCCTGAATGACGGCAAGTTACGTCCCTGTAAACCCTTCCTAAGTTTGTATCGTAAGTGGAAGTGCATTTGCTACACCAAACCTACCGACGTCACAGCTTAGGCCAACCCCCTTTCCACGAGCTCAGACACTCAGCTTGGCCTACGGTTGGGCAAAATAATTTTTTCTTTCTTTTTTTAAATGTTTTTTTAAAAAAATATATTTTTATTGATTTTAGAGAGGAAGGAAGAGGGAGAGAGAGAAACATCCATGATGAGAGAGAATCATGGATCGGCTGTCTCCTGCAAGTCCCCCATTGAGGGTCGAACCCACAAACCCAGGCATGTGCCCTTGACCAGAATCGAACCTGGGACCTTTCAGTTCGCAGGTTGACACTCTATCCACTGAGCCAAACCGGCCAGGGCTAAATATGCTTGTATTGATTTCAGAGAGGAAGGGATTGATTTCAGGGAGGATCGGCTGCGTCCTGCACGGCCCCCACTGGGCATTGAGCCTGCAACCCGGGCCTGTGCCCTGACCGGGTTCATAGGTCGACACTCAACCACTGAGCCTCTGTGGCCGGGCCCGAGAGCCCTTCCGCTGCGTGGCCAGCCCGGTCCTTGTCGGAGGGAGGGCTAGACCCAGCCGGCCCCGCGCCGTGCGGACCTCCCCAGGCAGAGCCGAGCTTGGTGGGAAGGAGCGGACCGAACAGCCGAACGCGCTCTGTTCCGTCCGACCTTGCGGCCGCTGCCCGCTCTGTGCCTCCGGGTTCTCACCTTGTTGCTACGGTGAGAGGCACGTTCCTCACCAGGTCCCATCGCGCCCTGAAGCAGCTCAGGGGGCGGCAGGGAGGACAGAAGGCGTCTCACACCCTCAGGCACCCACCGGCTTGGGAGGGCAGAGGGCGAAAGCCGGTCGGGACCTTGTCCTCGCCCCCCTCTGCCGTCAGCCGCAGCGTGAGCCCTCGGAGAATTCCCGGGCCTCTCCAAGCCTCAGGCTCCTGGTTTGCACCACAGGGTTAAGGAGGGTGCCCCCGGGGACAGAGGGGACGGTGCGTGCAGCACATTTGTTCGCCCGGCGCCCTCACTTCGCCTGGCGCCTGGCGAAGCACTTCACAGCTTTCCAGGCGTGGGCACAGCGCGAGCACAGCCTGCGGCTGCCAGCGGCTGTCAGGCTGCGCGGACGGGGACCAGAGCTCCATGCGAAAGCCCTGCCGGGTGACCTGCTGGGCCTGCTGGGCCCTGGATGGTTGGCTGGGTCCTTCTCCAGGACTCCGGGCTCCTGGGATGGGAGACGGGTGTGTGTGTGTGTGTGTGAGGGGGTTACCGGCAGGGGGCCTCTGGGGTGGCAGGAAAAGCAGACCTTGTCAGCCCAGGACCCGGGTTTGAGTCCCAGCCACGGGACCTGCAGAAGTCGCTTAATCCGGGAGCCCGCGTTTCCTGGCGTGGAATGGGGGCCGTCCTCCCGCTCGGGGCGCTGGCTGACAGTCGTGAGCCTGGGTCCCTCGCCTGGCCCCAGAAAGAGCGAGATGCCAGGGCGGTCGCTTCACACGGCTCTCGTCCAGTGTAGGACTTTAAACAAAGGACTGGTTTCGAGTGGCCACCGCGTACCCTGCTGTTCCAGCCTCAGGGCCAGGCCGGCTGCGGCTCCTCATCCCCAGGTGCTGGGGAGCCGGTGCCGTGTGGGGCCAGCGGGACCTCCGGTCAGGAGGCAGGGTCACTAAGCTGCCGGCGGCTCCACCAGCCGCCGAGGGCACGCGGCAGGGGTGCTGGTGGGAAAGTGAGGCTCAGGGCGTGTCTCGCTGTCAGAGCGGGGTGTGGCCAAGGCACCAAGGAGGGGCCTCCCCTGGACCCAGAAAGAGAGCAGGGGCCAGGACTTATGTGTGGGTCTCCCTGCCCCCTGCCCCCCATTTACTGCTGTGGAGGGGCCCTGCTGGCACAGGTGACGTCCCGCCCTGCAGCGTTGGCACGGTCTTGGCATTCCCGGGGCTGGCTCTCGCCCCACAATCAGTCCGGGTGGGGCCGACACATGAAGGGGCATGTCGGCCTTTAGGGGCGTCCGCGTCCCCCACAACCAGCCGGCTTCCTCCTCTGCTCTCCCACGTGGGCGGGTGTGCCCCTGAGGGCGTGAGACGGACAGAGACGGCCCAGATGCTCCCCGTGCGCCTCTGGGGTGTCAGTTTGGCACTGGGGCAGGATTTATTACACCCCCCCCCAGCCATGCCCTGTGCAGGGGAGGAGGCGGGCAGAGCCTTTGGGACCCGCCTGCCTCACCAAGGGGCCTCCCTGGCCCCGTCCAGTACACGGATGGTCTCCCGGCTGGGTCCTGCCCTGGACCCTTGGCTCACTTCCAGCCCACAGTGCAGACGTGGGGTAGTGTTAGCACCGGGCTCAGAGCTCACGCCTGGGGGTCCGGCTGCTTGGCCATGTCTCCCTGTGGCCCCGTGAAATGTCAGCGAGAGGCCCGGGATCTTTCCACGCAGAGAACTTGAGTGAACTGTCCAAGGTCAGACGGCTGCTCTGGGCCGGAGTGTGGACGTCCATCATTTAAAACAAATATTGGCCAGGAGCCTGTCTTTACGGAGCAACCGCTCGGGCCGGCCCTGGGGAGCCACCGGGCACAGGACGCCCAAGGCGAGCCTGCGGCGACATCACGGTCTGGGAGAGGCCAGGAGGAGGTGTAGCCGGGAGGAGGTGTAACTGGGAGGAGGTGTACCCGGGAGGAGGTGTACCCGGGAGCAGGTGTACCCGGGAGCAGGTGTAACGGGAGGAGGTGTACCCGGGAGCAGGTGTACCCGGGAGCAGGTGTAACGGGAGCAGGTGTAGCCGGGAGGAGGTGTAGCCGGGAGGAGGTGTACCCGGGAGGAGGTGTAGCCGGGAGGAGGTGTACCCGGGAGCAGGTGTAGCCGGGAGGAGGTGTACCCGGGAGGAGGTGTACCCGGGAGCAGGTGTACCCGGGAGAAGGTGTACCCGGGAGGAGGTGTACCTGGGAGCAGGTGTACCCGGGAGCAGGTGTACCCGGGAGCAGGTGTACCCGGGAGAAGGTGTACCCGGGAGGAGGTGTACCGGGGAGCAGGTGTACCCGGGAGCAGGTGTACCGGGGAGGAGGTGTACCTGGGAGCAGGGCTCTTGGAGCGAAGGGGTCTCAGTCACCTGACCAGGTGCCCCCACCAGCAGGGGCAGGAGGTGGAGATTCCAGTCTTGGCCACCTGTGACCTCAGCGAGCCGTCCTCGTCCTCCACCTGCAGGGAGAGGTTGATCAGGCCATTGTTCTTCCTCTCTGGGGGGCTTCCCAGTGCCGGGGGAGGGGAGCACGTGTGAAACACGGGGACCTGGGCCTCCTCTTCCGGAGGCCGGGGAGGCAGGGCCAGGAGCCTGCCGAGGATAAGCTCACTGGACGATGGAAGCAGCTCATTTCTGTGCCTCTGAGATCTCGGTGCTCCAGCGTCACCGTCCCCCGACCCCTAGCCTTGTCCCTGGTACAGCCGGGCTGGGGAGCAGGGCCGGGGAGCGCCAGGGTTTGTAGATCTGAGCTGTCTGAGCTGCAGGGACCCGGGAGTCCTGCTGTTTCCAGGTGCCTTGGTCGCTCTCCTTCCCCAGGGAAAGGTTCTCTGATGTGGAGGGGGGCGGGGGCAGAGGATGCTGAGGCAGAGGTCGAGGTGGGGTCACACATTTCTCATCAGGGAGACCTGACGTCCCTGGGTTAGGACCTCACCCAGGGAGTGTTTCCCTCCAGTGGCTGCGTCCCGAGGAGCTGCAGGGCTGGGCTGGCCGCCCGGGCGTGGGGAGGGCGTGGAGGGGGCAGGGAGGCCGGGCGGCTCCACGCCCAGTGGCCACTTCCGCTCGAGTGTCTTCATAGCGGACTTCCCTGAGCTAACTGGGCTGCGGCCCTGGTGACAGGCTTGCTCCGTCCTCCCCGGGTGCCGGCGTCCCCCTCCCGGCCAGCGGGCTGTTCTCCCTTAGGCGCCCCTGCAGGGGACACTGGGTAAGGCCCAGGTGGTCAGCTCGGGGTATGTCCTGCTTCCCGACGTCCTGGTTTCTCGGGGCTGCGTCACTCCAATCTCTGCCTCCGTCTCCACGTGGCCGTCCCTCTGCGTGCCTCTCTGTGTGGCTCCTCTTCTAAGGACGCCGTCACTGGGCTTGCTCTATCCTAAATCCAGGATGATCGTCTCTAGAGCCTGAGCTAATTACACCTGCACAGACCCTGTTTCAGTGAAGGTCACATTCTGAGGTTCCAGGTGGAGGGAATTTGGGGGGATGCTCTTCCACCTTCTACACCCAGCACTCAGAAGGCCCCCAGGTGAAGGAAGGGCAGGCCGGGGTGCAGCGGGCTGGCAGCGGGTCCCAGGAGACAGATCTGGGGCTGGTGCAGCCTCAGGCTCTGTCGTCCGCGAGGGCAGCTTTGCCTCTGTTAACAGGCTGCGAGCGCCCAGAGCAGAGGAGGTGGCGGGTGCCGGGGCAGCCACCCTGGAGGAGGGTGTCACTTGGACTCCCGCCTTAAGGGGACCCGGAGAAGAGCCAACCAAGACCCCAGGTTGAGCCCTGGGAGGCAGACCATTTATAGGAGGACTTTCTAGCACAGTGGTTCTCAACCTTCCTAATGCCACGACCCTTTAATACAGTTCCTCATGTTGTGGTGACCCCCAACCATAAAATTATTTTCGTTGCTACTTCATAACTGTAATTTTGCTACTGTTATGAATCGTAATATAAATATCTAATATGCAGGATGTATTTTCATTGTTACAAATTGAACAGAATTAAAGCATAGTGATTAATCACAAAAACAATATGTAATTATATATGTGTTTTCCGATGGTCTTAGGCGACCCCTGTGAAAGGTCGTTCGACCACCAAAGGGGTCGAGACTCACAGGTTGAGAACCGCTGTTCTAGCAGGACCTTGTAGGTAGTAAGCCTCCCGTCCTGGGAGGTAGTCCAGCGGCCCTTGCAGGGTCGGTGTTGCAGGCAGCATTGCCCGAGAGCTCTGAGCCTCTGCTTGTCTCAGGGCTGGACGGTCCCATCGGACAGCCGTCGAGGAGCTCGGGGACCCTCCTCCCAGGGGATACGGCAAGGCCAGTCCCAGTCGCCAGCTCCACCCTCCGGCTGGCTCCTGAGGTTGCAGGTCAGCAAACCGACCCCTTTCTCTGCCCCTCTGCCCTGTCGGATTCTGAAGCTGGGTCTCCTCCCCTAGTCTGTCTTATAGCTCGGATCCTGCCCACCTCGCCCAGGAACCCTCCCGCGGGGCCGGGCACCCCACCCCTGCTCTGCACTTCACCCCGGGGCACGTGGTAGAATTGTCACCTCGACACTTGGCTCCTGCCCGAGCCTTTGTCTCTGTGTGTCCCTGAACACACCTCCGTGTGACGCTGACCTCGGTCTCCGCACAATCACACCGACACCAGACTGGAGCCCGGCCCTGCGTGACCTGCTGGGCACCTCGGGCGAGTCTCTGACCCTCCAGGGCCCTGTGTCCCCTCGGGGCACCCCCAGGACGGGGGCTGGAGGGGGCTGCCCAGCAGAGGTGGCTGTGATGCCGAGGACAGGCCTCCCCCTTCGTACGGGAGCCCAGGGCCTCGGGGTTATCTCACTGAACCCCTCCGCAGCCTGGGAGACGGGTCGTGCCCCTCCCTACCCACAGGTAAACCGAGGCCCGGGGCGGGTCGGCGACTCGCTCCAGAAAAGCGTGAATTCGAACGTAGGTCTGTCTGGTTCTAAAGCGGGTCTGTCCCAGGGCGCCTCGCGGCCTCCGCTGGTTCTGTTTGTTTCAGGGCCTCTCTGTGTTTTGTGCAGGTGGGGGATTGCGCTTGCCCCTGCCGCCCCCGGCTGCCCCCGGCCTGCTGTTCAGCCGGGCTGCTCAGCGCCTGCTCGCCTGCTCGCTTCCCACCCTGCCTGCTCGGGGCTGTTGCTGGGCGGGTTTTGTTTTTGACCGTCAGCCGGCAGGGAAGTGGCAGGCTGTGTGCAGCGCCTCCCAAAATAGCCCCAGGCTCCCCGCCAGAGAGAGGAGAGCCAGGCTGTGTGCGGTGGGCTGGGGCCTCGAGCATGACTCAGTACCCCGCACCCCAGCCACCCCCTCCCCGGGCCCTCCCCTCGGTTCTTCTGCCCGAGCTGCTCCAGCCTGGCCCACCTGACACCCCGGAGGTGCCAAGAGGGTGCCTGGGGCGGGTGCCGGCTGGGATGGGTTTGGTGTAGCCCTGGCCCCAGAATCAAGGGTTCTCGGTCCCTCCCTGTGACTGACTTACCAGATGACCTTGACCCACCCCCCCAATGACCTTGACCAAGGCCCTGTTGTTCTCTTGGCTTCCGTTTTCCAATTGGAGATGGGGACAGCGAGTCAGCCGACCTGCCTTGTGTGATTGTGGGAAGGTTGGTGACAGGACGGCCAGGTTACTTCTCCGAACCCTGGCTGGTTTGAGTGTGAGGATGCAGCTCAAAGGCACGCCCGTGGGCGGGGCTGTGCCACCATCCCCATCGTCATCGTCACGATGGTAATGGCAGCGCTCCATTTCTTGGGTCTTGTTTGTGGGCACGTTACACATTCACTGCCTCTTCGTTTATCCCCCCAGATACCCTGTAGGGTGCACATGTGGCATTGGACCTACTTTTAAAAAATAGTAGAGAGAGAGAGAGAAACATCGATGATGAGAGAGAATCATCGATCAGTGTTGATCGGCTGCCTCCTGCACGCCCCACGCTGGGGATCGAGCCCACAACCGGGGCCTGTGCCCTGACCGGGAATGGAACCGTGACCTCCTGGTTCATAGGTCGACGCTCAACCCCGGAGCCTCGCCAGCTGGGCGGGACCTACTTTTATACACACAGAACTGAGGCTCCGAGAGTTTAACTCGCCCAGACCGCGGGGAGGGGGGAACCCGTTCCTGCTTCGAGGCTTGCGTCCTCCTTCGACGTCCTGCCGCCTCCTCCAGGGCGAGCCGGTCTCCGCTCTGCTCTCGGCTCCTCCCTCTGGTGGCGGCCAGAGCGGCGGGAGGTTCTGTCCGCGTCCTGTCTGCGTTCTCACAGGGGACCCGGCTTAGGACCCAGGAAGGTCCTGCCTCAGGAGGGAGTCCTAGGGGCAGGAGGGCATTTCTGGGGCGGAAGGGGCTGCCCCTTTCCACCCCCACCCCCCATTTTATATTGTGCATTGAAACGACAGCGTTACCAACGCTGCAGCCTGGGGCGAGGGGCCTCACGCTCCTCAGTAACGGTCACTCAGACGCGGGGAAGGGGCGAAGCTGTGTGAGGCGGCCGGGCCTCGCACCCAAGGCCCCAGCTCCTAAGGGCAGCGCCAGCCGCTGTTCCTTCCTGCCTGGCATTCTCCTTGCCCCTCCAGGCCCCTCACTCCTGTCCCGTCCTCCTGGTCTGGGGGCAGCCTGGGCAGGCGTGAGGGCGGTTCGACCTGTGCAGGTGTCCGTGGCCCCGGGGCTGCACAGGGCTGGGCTCCGTCGGCTGTGGGGTGAAGCGGGGCCGACGCACGGCTGTTTCCCGGTCAGTGGTGAAAACCGCTGACGTGCGGAGCCACGGCCGGTCCCTGGTCCTCGCTTCCAAAACCCAGCAAGCTAAGGACAGAAAACCAAACGCTTTTTCATAACTCATTTGGCAGCCAAATCGCATCTGAACCGAGGTGAGGCTATTTATAGCCGGGGAGGCTATCTATAGCCTTTCTGTGTTCTCCGTTCACACATTTCACCGCAGAAACGTCCAATTTGGTCACTGATGCTGCTGGAAAATGCGCTGTTACCATCGAACGAACGTGTGGGGAGAGTTCTGAATCCTTAAACGCCTCTGGCCCCGGGGGAAGGCCTCTACTTTGTACAAATAGCACCTGCGCCCCACCCGCCACAGCGTCCCTCCCCAGAGGCTCCCGGAGCTGAAGGGGCGATGCCACCCACAGCGCCTCCAGCCCCCGGCCCCTGGCAGGACCCAGCGGTTGGCTATTTTTAATATCCCTGTAGGCGCGGGAACACATCTCCGCTGCCAGGCACGGCGTGGGGTGCTCTGCACACTCATGCCTGACCCCCTCCTTGGATGTATCCACATCCCCCCTGTACAGATGAGCAAATGGAGGCTCACGCTGGAACTGGGCGGGAGCAAGCATGTGGCACCAGGTGCGCAGGGAGGGCGGCCTGGCCGGGAGGAGGGGAAGCAGGAGCCCGCATGTTGCAGGGCCTCCCGGGGCCCACCTCCCGCGGTGGCTCCTGCCTCTCACTTAGTCCCTTCTGCGTGAGCGCCTGTGTCATCCCCGACCTCCTGTGTGCCCAGCAGCTGGTGCTGAGAGCGCCCGACTCGCCCCAGGCGAGCAGTGACTTCAGTGCACACCTGTCGGGTCCCCGGCAAGGCCAGAGCCGGAGCTCAGCGGACAGGGGAACTTTAGGGCAGGTTCCCCTCTCTGGTCATTGGCCTCCTTCTTTCTTCTTTTTCTCTAATATATACTTTTATTGACCTCAGAGAGGAAGGGAGAGATAGAAACATCAATGATGAGAGAGAATCATCGATCGGTATTGATCGGCTGCCTCCTGCACATCCCCTACTGGTGATCAAGCCCACAACCCAGGCATGTGCCTCAACCGGGAATCGAACCGTGACCTCCTGGTTCATAGGTCGACGCTCAACCACTGAGCCACCCTGGCCGGGCCTCGTGGGCCTCATTCTTAATGAAATCCTGGGGAAGTGCCAAGTGCAGGGGACCCCCTAATTGGGCTGAATGTGTAGAGACCCAGATCCCCAGGCCTAGGCCTAGGGCGGGGAGGGCAGTGTCCATCACACAGGGCTGGAGAGAGCAGAAAGACTGCGAGCCTTTCTCTGTCAACCCAGAGGAGCTTCCTGGAAGAAGGAGGCAGGGCAGTGCAATTAGATCTGACCCAGGCCCGCCAAGGCACCCTCTGGGGTGGTGGCCGGGGGTGGGGAGGGCACCGTCCCCACGTCTGTCTGCTCAGGTGAAGCCTTTGGGGCGGGAGGAGGGGGAGAAGCTGGCACGGAGCCCTGGGGGGCGGCCCTAAATAGAAGAGGAGTTTGTCTCCCAGGCAACGTGAGTGTGAGCTCCCAGCCCCCGCGCCTCCACGTGGGCCCAGCGCCGCCTGAGAGCTCCCGCCGAGTCCAGGTGTCAGCCCTCCCTCCCGGTCGGTCAGCGGAGGCCAGAGTTAGGAGACCGGCAAGTGGCCCAGCTCAGCTTCACGCTTTTCCCACTGACCCCCCACCACCGCCCCGACCTCAGGGCCGGGATCGGGGACTCAGTCCTGGGACCCTCAGAGCTGACACAGGAAGCTGGACGGGGCTGGGGACCAGGAGTGTCGCAGGAGCCAGGTGGACCTGGGAGCACAGGTGGGGGAGGTTAACGTCTCCGGGAAGAGCCCCAGAGGGGCGGGGGCTGCGACGGCGGCTGGTGGGGTGTGACCCTGCAGTTAAACGGTGTCGCTCTGGACCTCCCCTCCATTTCTGTCCGTTTTGCTTTCGCATAGTTTCCACTGACATATTACACATGTGTGCATGTCTGTCTTGAAACCATTAGGTTATTGCCCGGCCGGCGTGGCTCAGTGGTTGAGCATCGACCTATGAACCGGGAGGCCACTACTTCGATTCCCGGTCGGAGCACATGCCCGGGTTGCGGGCTCGATCCCCAGTGTGGGGCGTGCAGGAGGCAGCTGATCAATGATTCTCTCTCATCGTTGATGTTTCTCTCTCCCTCTCCCTCTCCCTTCCTCTCTAAAATCAATATAAAAAATATATATATTTAAAACCAACAAAAACCCCCCATCATGTTACTAGTATATTGGGGACACTTGTAGACAAGGCAACTGGGGAGCCCCCGGCACCATCCCCCTCCCCCGCCTGAGTGTTTCTGTGGGGGAGGGCAGCAAGATGGGGGGCTTAGGAGTCTGGCAAGAAGGGGGGGAGTCCCCGCCCAGGGCCTGCTGGAGGTGATCAGAGGACCCCGTCGCCTGAGCTCCCCTCGGAGCAGCGTCGGCTGGTGTGTGTGACGAATTTGCAAACAGGCGCGCGGCGCGGGACAGTGTGTACACAGGAGCCTGCTGTTCCTGCGAAGCTGCGGCAAGATGTCACCGAGCCGGCTTTTATTTTCGTCCCAGGGATTGTGTCTGTTTAGCACCCGCCCGCCTGGCGCCGTGCAGGCAGGTGGGCCCAGCGGGGCGGCGCGTCCCCGCCTCCTGCCGGGAGAAGCCTTCGAGGTCGGCGGACTCCGGGCCCCGGCAGGCGGACTCAGGTTGGCGAGAAGCCCCGGGCAGCCCCCAGATTCCCAGAAAGTGCCCGTGTGTCGCGGTAAAGTCTCGGCGTGGGAGTGGGTGGCGTGTGTCCAGGACACTGGGCTTCGCGCCACCCGCGTCTGCCCTCCACAGCCGCGTCCTTCCCTGGCCGGATCGCCTCCCCGCGGCGCCCGTGGCCTCAGAAGGTCGACGGTGAGGTGTCAGGACGACAAGCGAAAGGAACATACCTCCTGGATTGGGAACCTTTCAGCACCGTGTGATCTTGGGGTCCAGTGACATTGGTCTTCGTGCCCTTGAGGAGCAAAACGCTAGGGAATGACACGCAGAGATTGAAGGGAGGGACGTCGTCCTACAAGTAGTCAGGGCGTCCCGGGTTGTGAGTAACAGAAGTCCTGTCTGTGCTCCCGGGAGAAGGGGACCCGCCCAGGGAGCTCGTATCACCGTGGGAGGAGGGACGGGGCAGCAGGCTCAGCGGCGGCCGGAGCTGCAGATCCAAATGCCACCAGGACTTGCCTCCGCCCCCCCTGCCCCCCTCAGAGCCATGGCACGAGGCACCAACCTCACCAAGGCACCGCACTGGGACTCCCGGCTCCCAGAACTTCGAGAGGATCCGTGTGTGTGTTGTGTAAAGCCACCCGGGGGTGGGGCTTGGTGAGGGCCACCCCCCCAGGGAGCAAGTGCAAGTGCACGCTCCCCGATTGGGAAGAACAGGCCCGAGAAAGGTGGCCGGAGGACCGCGAGCTGGGACCCGAGGGGTCTCAGAGGGGTGGGAACCGGGCTCGCGGGGAAGCAAATAGAGATCTTTCCGGGAACAGCAGACCCTGTGCTGCGTCTCCCAGGATTTCTGCAAATAACCTCCGCAGAACACGAGCAGTCCGGAGTCAAAAATAACTCACCGGGCGGAGGCGCAGATCAGCAGCCCGAGCCGCGGGGCGAGGGCAGAGGCAGCCCAGGCCGCCGGCCTTCAGGTGCGGCAGCGTGTAGGCGCCCTGGATCCCACAGCCATGCTCGCTGCATTGGGGACAAACGAAAGGCAAGGCTGCAAATACGTGCAGGGGACAAAGAAAGGCACGAAAAGCATGAAGCAGATTTGAAAAACACCCACAGAGAATGTTCACAGAATATTCAGAGCTGGAGAGAGGACAGTAACTGGAAGCCAGAGGAGAGGCCGCCTGGAACACAGCCCTGGGGGGGGGGGGGGGCAGCGGCAGACAGGATGGGATGCACCGAGGAGCACACCGAGCCTCCGTCTAAGGAGATTTCCAGAAAGAAAAGAGACAGATGAGCCAGAGGCCGAGCGTGGAGAGATCATCGCTGGGAGTTCCGGACCTGGTGACAGACAGAGGCAGGGCCCGGCCGGGTAGCCCAATTGGTTAGAGCGTCGTCCCCATACACTAAGGTGGTGGGTTCGATCCCCAGTCAGGACACATACAAGAAGCAACCAATGAATGCCCTCTCTCTCTCTCTCTCTCTCTCTCTCTCTCTCTCTTTCTCCAATCAATCAATCAATCAATCAAGAGGCAGGAATGGAGAGTGGTTTGGAGAAGGGGGGAGAGTGCTGGAGACATCATTGAGATTCAGCTCACGAGAGATGCCTGATTCTCTGGGGTCCCCAGGCTGAGCGCTAGATTCCTGCCCCGCCCCCAGAATGCTCCGGGAGATGCCCAGCCCTTCCCTGTGACTCCTGTCCAACCTTGGTCAGGTCCTCCTGCCCACGAGTTGCCGATGGGCAGTTCCTGAGCAGGGAGGGGTCCTCACGCTAGGATAAGGTGACCCTGAGGGGCGGGCCTTGAGACTATTGAAAACATTGTCCCAAAGCGGGCGGGGCCCTCTGCCCGCACTGCCCAGCTCCCGGGAGTGCCAGTCCTGTTGTCCGTGAGAACGTCACCGCTGGGCGCCGGGCAGTGCCCAGTCTGTGCAGCTGGACAGGCAGCCCAGCTCCCTCTGGTGCCTTCGCCTCCCACATTATGCCCACGGGGCTTTCCGAGCCTGACCAGTGTTTATTTTTCCTCTGTGCTTTTTCCCTCCCTCCCTCCCGCCCTGGACAAGGCTGGCATCCATCAGCAGCGGGAGGGTTTTTATGGGGCACTGAAGGGAAGCTAATAATTCTGAGAAGAAGGGCCAGTTCCCTGGGAAACTTTCCAGGCATGCGGTGTTCTCCGGCCACCCTGGGAGGCCTGGCCACACTGATCGCTCACTCGCTGAGGTTGAGCAAGACCCGGGCAGAGCTGTGCAGACACGAGTTTGCTTGGGCACACGCGTGTGCGCACCGCCCCTGGGGACCCTGGCCCGGCCTTTTGGCCCCGGATGCAGCTTGGCCTGCTGGCTGCCTTCTGAGTAGAACATTTGGACCTAATGTGGGTGGCCTGAGGCACCTGCACCCGCTCACCCCAGAGTGCAGTAGACCAGGCCCGGGTCGCAGGCCAGAAAACGCAGACTGTCATGCCTTCTGCCCGTGGCTCTGTGTGGCTTTGTCAAGTGGCTCGGCCCCTCCGGCTTTCTCTTCCCGCCTGGCCCCGCTGCTTCCCAGCACTGCCTGTCCGAGTGCGATAAACGGTACATCGCGAGCGGCCACTCCGAGGTCACGCCCCTATCTCATCAGGGCCCCGCGCCGCCGTGGGTGACAGGGCACAGCCTCTGTCTGTCCGTCTGTCTGTCTGGGCTTGTGCCCCTGCACACACTCTCAGGGGGTGGGGGTGGGGGGGCTCGTCTGGCTCTGCGAACAGTTTGAGTCACAGATGCTGTCAAGAAGCCGGCGGTTGTTCCTGGGACGCGGCAGGGAGGGTGCGCTGTTCTTGGCGGCGCCTCTGCTCTGAGGAGCAGCTAACGGAGCAGTTTGCCGTCAGCGTCAGCACGTTGGCTGCTCGGTGGTGTCGTTTGCCGGGAGATGGGCTTGGGGACCCTTTGCCCTGGGGCAGGATGCTTTGCTCTCTGCACCTGAGCGATAAAAGCCCCCCACCCTCCTCCCTGGTGCTGTCTGGGTTGGGGTGTTCCCAGCAGGGGGGGGGGCACGAAGCCCTCCAGCTCGTCACACCTGCGAAATCCAGGCGTCATCTCCTCCTTTATAAACGGATGTTTGGACTGAAGTGGGGGTCCTCGGGGCCCAGCCGTTCACTGTCTTAAAGGGAAAGGTGAGCCCGGCCGGCGTGGCTCAGTGGTTGAGCGTCGCTCTATGAACCAGGAGGTCACGGTTTGGTTGCAGGCTCGATCCCCAGTGGGTGGCCTGCAGGAGGCAGCTGATCAATGATTCTTTCTCATCACTGATGTTTCTCTCCCTCTCTCTCTCTCCCTCTCCCTTCCGCTCTGAAATCAATAAACACTAGATGTTTTTAAAGAAGATAAGGTGAAGCTACTCTGAGGGCAGGGACCCCCAGCTCCTTCCAGCTCAGACGTTCTCTGGGGGTAAGCCTGGTTCTGCCTTTACCCTCAGGGGACAGAGAGGCAGCCGATGGGTGAACTTCATACACACACCCTCCTGCCCCACCCAGGCCTGGCGGCTGGGCCCTGGGGTACAAAAAACGGCCCCTTTCCTCTCCCACGGACCTGCGGCCCCTCGTTCGTCTGGAGCCCGTCCTCCTAGATGGATGGGGGCAGATGAAGTTCTTCTCCTGTGACCCACGCTGGCCCCTGATTGGGGACCGGCAGGTTTGGGAAGCAGGGGGTGGAGGAAGCCGAGGAGAGACCACAGAAAGGCAGTAGAGGTGTTCCAGATGCCCCAGGGCCCCAGGAGCTGCGTGTGGCCCCGGCTTCCCTGCCAGCAGCCCCACTCCCACCCCCCCACCCCACCCCACCCCCGTACTGCCAAGCCAGGGCAGGCTCCGCTGGCCCACCTGGGAGCCGCTCCAGACCTAATGGGCAGAACGCAGCCGAGTTGCGTTTGGACGCGTTCCGTCCGCGTGGCCCCCGCACGGCCTCGTCAGGCCCCCGCCGATCGTGGAAACATGGGTTTGGTTCTGTGCCCCGATTCTCATGCTTCCCTCCCAGGTAGGGCGTCTCGCTGTGGCCTCCGCTGGAAAGACTTGTCCGCCCTTCCTGCCTGCTCCGTGCGCCGCTCCCCCCTTCCAGCCACACCCTGTAGCCCACCCCAGGGTCTTCTCCGCAGCCCCTCCAGCCTGGCCACCCGCCCCTTTGAGCCAGAAGCTGTTTCTGCTGCCCGGATGTTGCCTTTTCCTTTTTAAAATATTTTTTTATTAAATATATTTTTTATTGACTTCAGAGAAGAAGGGAGAGGGAGAAAGAGATAGAAACATCAATGATGAGAGAGAACATGGATGGGCTGCCTCCTGCACGCCCCACACTGGGGATCGAGCCCACAGCCCCGGCCTGTGGGAGCAGGAGTGGAACCGTGGCCTCCTGGTTCACAGGTCACGCCTAGCCACGGAGCCACGCCAGCTGAGCTGGACGCTGCCTTTTCCCTACGAGGCCCGGAGGGTCCCTGACGACCCTGGGCTCCTGCCCTTGGTTCCGTGGATGGCACCACGCCTTCTCCGTCAGCTGCAGGCCTGTGCCCTCTCCTCCCTTCGTGGCTCTGGCTGGACAGGCTGGCCTGCCTGAGGCCCATGAGGGTGACCCCCACCCCAAATCCAGGCCCGGGCTCCAGACACACCTTGCCCAGGCGGATCCCTCCCCCTAGGACGGCCCTGGTGGCCACGCCCACTGGCCTCCACTCTGACGTTGTCTGGGCTGCTGTTTCCTCAAAGACACTGGTGAACGGGGGTCCTTCCTAGGGTCGTGAACACAGGGCTTCGGGAGCCCAAGACTTTCCTAGAGACCTGGGCCGGGTGCCGTAATTGAGGCTCCATGGGGGGTCCGTCCCTGTCCTCCCAGGGAGGGGCCAGGGCTGTGCTCCTGGGGCGGGGTGCGCACTGGTCACCCAGAGTCCTCGCCTGGCTTCCCTCATAGCAAGGCCTCTCGAGACTTCCTTTTTCTTTCCCCCTCTCCCTGTGCCAGGCCCCCAGGGCTGCCCTGTGCAGAGCAGGGAAAGATCATTCTGTCTAGCCCCCCCTCCCACCCCCCCCACCAGCGGGGACGATGAAATGTGTGTCTGCCTCGCGCGACCGGGCCGCCGGAATGAGCGTAATGAGATTGTCTGAGGGTTCAGCTGCCGGGCAGGCGAGGAGGGCTCGGGGGACAGGCAGACACACAGCCACTCCGCCTTCTTTCTGAGGGTTGAGTCTGCCCGGGGCCCCTTGCTTCGGGCTCAACCAGGAAGAAAGCAGGGGGGCCCCATCGTGCCCACCAGGGCCTGGCAAGGGGCCGTGTGTCCTTCGGACGGACGTGCGTGCCCTGGGTGCTCGGCCGTGTTTCCCTGATGGGGCTTGGGGTCTGCAGTGCAGGCGGGAAGCTGGGCCACACACAGGCCTGGACGCCTGCCTTCCAGCCCCTGCTCAGACGCTGACTGCCAGCCGGGTGCTGGTTGGAACTGGGCTGAGCGGATGGGAGAATTTTGTGGGAGGTGAGATGAAAGATCCAAGAGATTAGGGAATTTGCTCACGGCCACAGCTTGGGAGGAGGTGAAGGATCTGGCTGACTCAAAGGCTATGATTTCTTTCTTATGTTTTTTGGTTTTTATTGATTTGAAGGGAGAGAGAGAGAGAAACATCGATGAGAGAGAAAGATCAGTTGGCTGCCTCCTGCACGCCCCCTACTGGGGATCAAGCCTGCAACCCGGGCAGATGCCCTGACCAGGAGTCAAACCAGCGACCTCCTGGTGCACGGAATGACACCCCACCAACTGAGCCACGCTGGAGGCTGGGGCAGGGGACGTGTTCAAAGTCACGTGGTGGGCTCGCGGCAGAACGGGGACCAGAACTCCAGCCGCAGGTGCAGGCCCCGCCCTTCCTCCGTGTTCTTGTTCCCATCAGTCTTTGCAGAAGGCGACTCACCTGTCCTTTCTCTCCCCCTCAGGGGTCCTCGGTGAGCCCTGTCATGGTTCTTTAAGGAACCTCGTCGCCTAGAAGTCCCAACACGCAGTTCCCCGTCGCCGGGAAGGCGTGGACTCCAAGATGATCATAAAGGAGTATCGGATTCCTCTGCCGATGACCGTGGAGGAGTACCGCATCGCCCAGCTCTACATGATACAGGTGGGTCGGGGGCGGGGCTGGCCACGCCGGGCGCACACACAGCCCTCCGCACCGTGCACTGGGTGGCAGTGTGGCCTTCGTGCACCGTGTCTGCCCGCTGGGCTCCTGGTTAGTGTCTGGCTGCCAAGCACGGTGCCGGATACACCACGGCGCGCCGTGGGATGCCTGTGGCATGGGTGGTCTTGCCAGCGCTGTATTCACGACATAGAACACCCGTCATCTCACTGATCCCAGATGTTATTCTCATGTTTAGTCAGCTCGGCTGCTGGAACAAAATACCCCAGACTTGGGGGCTGGAACAAGGGACTTGACTTGTCACCATTCTGGAGGCTGGGAAGTCCAAGGTCAAGGTGCTGACAGGCTGGGTGTCTGGGGAGGGCTCTCTTCTTGGCTTGCAGACAGCCACCTTCCTACTGTGTCTTACATGGCAGAGAGGGGAGGGGCTCTCTGAGGTCTTTTTTGTTAAACTTTATCTTTATTGTTGAAAGTATTACAGATGTCCCCTTTGTTGTGGTGGTGGTTGTTTTTTTCCCATTGATGCCCCTCCACCCCCTACTGGCCCCTCCTAGGCCTTTGCCATTATTGTCTCTGTCCACGGGCTATGCATATCTGCATATAAATTCCCCAGTTAATCCCTCCCCGCTACCCACCCCCCATGGGGTCTCTTTTTATATGAACGCTAATCCCTGGCGGGGACGCCACCCTGATGATCTAATCATCTCCCAAAGGCCTGGCCCCTTCACACCATCACATTGGAGGGCCAGCTTCAGCACATGCATTCTGAGGGGGCGGGGCACAGACATTCAGTCCAAAGCAACCCATTCGACAGACAGGGAGGTGCAAGGCCCAGAGACGTTAACTGACTGGCTTGGGAGCCCACAGCCCGCCTCCCACCTCCCAGGTCCACCTCATCTTACTCCCCTGGGCCGCCTTCGAGACAGTGGTGACCGCCACATGGCTGATTTACAGTCGCACATGAGTGTGAGGAGACAGCTCCCTGTGAGGAGCCGGAGAAGGCCACCCCACCCCAGAGGGCTCCGGCCTCCCTCCTCGGCGCCTGAGCATCCTGGAACACGGGACCCGCTGCTCATGGCCCAGATGGGACCACAGCTCTGTGCAGTCCCCATCCCAGCACCCCTGGCACCCTCTTGCTGCCCCAGCCCTTGGCCCAGCCGCACAGCTTCCCTCCCAGTTCAGGGTCTGATGATAAACCTGCTCTGGGCCCAGCTCTGGGCGTGTGGATGCCTCGGTCTAGCCTCTGGCCATGCTGTCCCCCACTACCCCCCCCCCCCAGTCGCAGAATCATCACACAGGAGCCGGGGGAGCCCAGGCCAGCAGGGCCGCCACCACACCCCTGGGTTTGCTTGGTGGCTCCCACCCTTCAGCCCAGGTCTGGGGCGTGCGTTAGGAGCTCCCTGCAGAGCCGGCCCCCAGCTCCCTCCTGGGAGCAGCTCGATGGGGCTGCTGGAGTGTGAGCGGCTCTCGGCGCGGGAAGCTCGACTGGGAAGAGGACAGAGGCAAACTCGGCCTCTCTGGGGGGCAGTTTGCTCCAAACTGCTTCAGGAGCGCCACTCAATTCCCTCTCGAGCCACCTACCCCGCAGTTATTCCTCGAGAGCAGGGGGGGAGGGAGAGGCTCTCAGCCCCCAGCCCCGAGCACCCCGGAAATCGCTCAGCCCGTGCAAGGCCCCGGCTGGCCCGCCACAGCCGCTGTTTGTGCTGGGCTCCGTAATGCCCACCCACAACCAGGGGGAGCCCCCCGACTACAGCTGCCCCCACCCCAGGCTCTGTGGCCTGCTGCCTCCAGACCCCTGGGGACTGACTTTCAGCTTCTAGAATATCCAAAGCTTTTTCAAACATTGAACCACCTCGGCCTCTGGGCCCCTCAAAAACACCTGCCATCTTCACCTCTCTTTTGAGATTTAAAAAAAAAATCATCTATTCATATATATATATATAATTGATTTCAGAGGAAGGGAGAGGGAGAGAGAGAGAAAAACATCAACAATGAGAGAGAATCATTGATCGCTGCCTCCTCAGGCCCCCCACTGGGGATCGAGCTCACAAACTGGGCATGTGCCCTGACTGGGAATCGAACTGTGACCTCCCGGTTCATAGGTCAGTGCTCAACCACTGAGCCACACTGGCCTGACAGAAACTTCTATTCTTATGCCTCCCGTGTGATGTCTCCTACGGCCCGGGGGCTGCTCACACCCTCTCCCTCTTCCGAGCCCCACTCCTCCTGCTCCCACATTCGTCTCACCTGCACCTGGGCCTGAGTTCCCAGGGTCTCCATCCGCCATGGGGGAGACAGACAACCCCCTTATCTCCACTGTGTGCAGGTTTCACGGGTGTGAACATAATCAGTCAGACCTCAGTAAAGCTGTTAACACGATAAGTTAAACTCACCAGACTTTTCTGTGCCCGGCCTGGGCCGAAGGCTGGGTTACACAGATGTACTGGGGATTGAGCCCACAACCCGGGCCTGTGCCTTGACCGGGAATCGAACCGTGACCTCCTGGTTCATAGGTCCACTGAGCCACACCGGCCGGGCACATGTTCAAGGTTTTAAAAACAAATGAAAAGTTGGCCTGTCTGGGAGAGAACCTGCTCTCCTGGAAGAGGCGGGGCAAATGCTTAGCTCCCAGCGAGCCCTGGGCAGAGCTCAGCCAGGACCCTGGACAGCGCTGGGAGTGCTGCTTGACGGGGGTGGGGGGCTGCTTGCTCTTTGCCGTTTCCCACCCCCTTCATTAGCCACCCACCCGGGAGCCTCCTGTTTCTGAAGAATCCTGCCTCCTGGGGTCTGTGCTTTGCCCGCACCAGGCCCAAGGTGGCTCAGCCCCTCCTGTGCGGCCTCAGGCCCCGGGGAGGGAGAGGGCAGGGTTCTCCAGCCAGCCTGCGCCCGCAAAGCAGGCGGGGGTCACAGGTGTGTGCGTGTGAGCATGCGCACACCTGCTGTTCGGGAAGCTGACCGAAGGTAGCCTTGGCGGTGCCATCGTGTCACCATGGAAACAGATGCTGGGCTTAAAGTCGCCAGCATCTCAACCTCGAGGTTTTCTGCATAAGCAGAAACCTGAGCTTTTGAACACCGGCCAGGACGTTGGTGCCGAGAGACGCTCAGAGGTGACCCAGGCGTCCTACCCAGCCCAGGCAGGGGCTCCCTACTCCCCACTCCCCACAGGTGATCTGTCTGAAGTCTGAGAGAGAGCAGGAGACAGGATCGGTTTTGGCGTGTGTGTGTGTGTTTTGTCGTATACCAGCTTCATTGAGATGTAAGTCACGCACCAACCAATTCACATGTTTACTGTGTACAGTGTAGTGGTTTCCATTATGTTATGAAACCACAATCAATTTAGAGCATTTTCAGCTCCTCAAAAAGAAGTCATTTTCCGTTCCCAGCCCCCCATCCCTGGGCAACCAATAATCTGCTTCCTGACTGTGGATTTGCCCATTCCGGATGTTTCGTAGAAATAGGATCACACAGAATGTGGCCTTTGTGTCCGGCTTTTCTCACTCAGCATGTTTTCAAGGTTCATCCACGTTGTAGCAGGTGGCAGTATTTCATTTTTATGGATGAATCATAGTCCATTGTATGGATATAATTTGTTTATCCTTTGTTGTTGTTGTTAATCCTCACCCGAGGATATTTTTCCCATTGATGTTTAGAAAGAGTGAGTGGAAGGAAGGGAGGGAGGGGAGAGAGAGAGAGAAACATCGATGTGAGAGAGACACATCGATTGGTTGCCTCCAGCACATGCCCTGACCGGGGCCGGGGATCAAACCTGCAACCCAGGTACGTGCCCTTGACTGGGAATCGAACCCATGACCCTTCGGTGCACCACACTGACCAGAGCTGTTTACCCATTTTTCAGTTCGTGGAGATCTGGGTTGGTTCCGCCTCCTGGCTGTTGTGACTGGTGCTGCTATGCACACGGGTGTCCAAGTTCGTGTGCTGACCTATGTTTTCGTTTCCTCGGATGTATGCCTAGGAGTGGAACTGCTGAGCCGTGTGGGAACTCTGTGTCCACCTTTTTGAGGAGCCGCCACACGATTTTCCACGACGACTCTATCATATCGCATTCCCACCAGCAGTGCATGACGGTTCCAGTGTCTCCACATCCTCACCAACACTTGCTAATCGTTTGGCTTCTTAGCCATCCTAATGGGCGTGAAGGGGTATCTCATTGTAGATTTGATTGCCATTTCCCTGATGACTAGAGGGCTGAAGCATCTTCTCATGGGCTTGTTGGCCATTTGCGTGTTTTTTTTTTTTGGAGAAATGACTATTCAAGCCCCTTGTGCATTTTTGAATTGGGTTATTTCCTTCTTTGTTGTTGAGTCATAAGAGTTTTTAATATGTTTTGTATACACAGCCCTTATCAGATATATTATTTACAAAAATGTTCTCCCATTCGGTGGATTGCCTTCCTCTTTCTTCTTAGTGTCCTGTGATGCACAAAAGTTTTACATTTTTTATGGAAAAACCATTATCTATTTTACCTTTGGTTGCTTGCGCTTAAGAAACCATTGTCAGATCCAAGATGATGAAGACTTGCCCCCTGTATCTTCTTTATGTGTGGTGTGAGGTAGGGGTCCAGCTTCATTCTTTTCCATGTGGAGAGCCAATTGTCCCAGCACCATTTGAAAAGACTATTCTTTCCCCATTGAGTGGTCTTGGCATCCTTGTTGAAAATTAATATATATAGTTTGCAGATACAGGTACATGGGTTTCCTTCTAGACTCCTGCCTCTCCTACATAGATCTGCTTATTGTAGGCTCCTCCTCCCACTCAGCTCTCCGGGGCTTGATCACCTGAGCCCCTTCCCTTCTGTAGAGCACTGTGGCCCCCACACATGGATGGTGCCTTTGTCCCCACAGAAGAAGAGCCGCAACGAGACATATGGCGAAGGCAGCGGCGTGGAGATCCTGGAGAACAGGCCATACACGGACGGCCCAGGCGGCTCCGGACAGTACACACACAAGGTGTACCACGTGGGCAGGCACATTCCCAGCTGGTTCCGCTCCATCCTGCCCAAGGCGGGCCTGCGGGTGGTGGAGGAGTCCTGGAACGCCTACCCCTACACTCGAACCAGGTGAGCAGGGAGGCGCCCTGCGGCATAGATCCCGGGAGCAGCCCTCCAGGTAGGCTCAGCCCCTGCACCCCAGGCTTCCGGGGAGCTGAGCCTCTATTCCAGGTAGGGGCGCCCTGAAGGTCCGCTGGGGTCCCCTGCAGGAAACAGGCAGAAGAGGGGTGTCAGGGAGGGAGGCCTGGAAGGCATGAGTTCAGCAAGGTCCGGCCGAGACCCCCTTGTCATCTGGGAGCTCAGGGAATACAAACTAAACCTTCATGTTCACCTGAGAATTGGGGACAGTCAGCAGCTGGGAAGAAGCACGACCTGAGGGTAGACCAGATGGCCCAGATTCCCTCCAACCCCGAGACCCTCAGCTAGGTGCCATGTTGAACTGGGGTCTCCTTTAGATCCCCCGGTGGGAGGTTCTTCACTCTGTGCCCCCACCTCACCCAGTGTAGCCGAGCACCACTGGGTTCGACCAGACGGGGTGCGCCCAGCTGGCTGCCCACCTGCTTCCCCACGAGTCTCCTGGGCTCCCTTCCCCATCCTGGGTGAGGGCCCAGAGCTTGGCTGAGGACCCATGGAGGCCATTCCTCCTCCCAACACACTTTCCTCCTCTGAACTCAACCCCAGCCAAGAGAGAAGGGCTGGCCCGGCCTGTATGGCTCAGTGGTTGAGCGTCTACCCATGAACTAGGAGGTCAGGGTTCGATTCCCAGTCAGGGCACATGCCTGGGTTGCAGGCTCGGTCCCCAGTGTGGGGCGTGCAGGAGGCAGCCGATCAATGATTCTCTCTCATCATTGATGTTTCTCTCTCCCTCTCCCTCTCCCTTCCTCTCTCTGAAATCAATAAAAACATTTTAAAAAAGAGAGAGCAGAGGGCTGGTCCCTTGTTACCAGACCTGACTCCTTGTGGGACAGCGGGCAGGGGTGGCCTGTGGCTCGGAGTGCTTGTCCCTTTCCGCCCACTCAGCAGTAGGCTGCGGTAGTTGTACCTGCGTCTGCACCATGCCTCACACACGGGGACCTGGACACGGGGCTTCCAGCAGCTTCCTGCCACATCTCCCTCTTCCCCTAAACCCACCCCTGCCCCCGCCTGGCCTGGCCTGGGCTGTCCTTGGGACGAGGGGAAGGTCCAGGAGGTGGACAGGACAGATGAGTCCCGTCCACCACTCCAGCCTCCTTCCACCTGGGTCTCCTGCCCTGAGGGTCCAGCAGGCCCTGGCCCGGCCACCCCACGCCCACACCCTCCACCCACGGGTTTGGGTTCGGGTTCGGGTTCGGGTTCGGGTTAGGGTTAGGGTTAGGGTTAGGGTCCTGATGGATGCTTTTCTTCCCCCACAGGTTCACTTGCCCTTTCGTGGAAAAATTCTCCATCGACATTGAAACCTTTTATAAAACCGATGCCGGAGAAAACCCCAACGTGTTCAGCCTGTCGCCCGTGGAAAGGAGCCAGCTGGTGATCGGTAACGTCCACCACGACGCTCCCTCGCTGGGGAGGGCAGGGGCCCTTCTGGGCCGTGTTGGGGTTCCCTGCCCGTGGGCTCCTGTCCTGGGTCTTGAGCAAGCATGGGAGGGGGCACCAGGGGAGACAGGGTAGCCTTCCTGGCCCCATTTTTCTGACATGTACACTGAGGCTTAGTGCCTTTTACACCCGGAGCCCCGCCCCTCCTTCCCTTCGAGAGGTCCCCACCCGTGTGTGCTCAGTGGGCGGGGCGGGGCCGTGTCCCCTTCATGGCAGGCGGCCTCTCCCCCTCTCCCCTCCAGGTGACTGGGCCACGCAGCGAAGGGCCCCATTGGTTAAATCTATTTTTCCAAGAGAGGCCAGAAATCAGAATTTTCATGTGTCATCTCCCAATTCCTCAATGTTGGCAACTAAAGAAAAATCTGTAAATAAACTCACGCTGGCCAAACATACATCTGTGGGGCTGGCGCAGCTCAGCAGCCACCACTCGGGAACCCCGGGTTCCAGGCCCAGGAGCAAGTCACGTGGAGGTGGGTCGGGCAGGTGCTCGGCCGGAGGTGGCCGCTCGCGCCCCAGGAGCGAATTCCCAGGCCGCCTCTCTCATGGGCGTGAAGGGCTTTGTCCCTGAGAACAGCCCTCCATGGGCCCCACTGGGGCCTGGAAGCTGTTACTTTGCTGGGGCTCCTGGAACACAGTGCCACAGATGGGGGGTTGAGGGGGGCGCGGCTTACACCAGAAGCTGACTGCCTCAGAGTCCTGGAGGCCAGAAGCCCAAGGTCGAGGTGTGCCCGGGCTTGGTGCCTCCGGGGTCAGCGAGGAAGGCTCTGTGCCAGGCCTCCCTCCTGCTGGCGGACCTCGGTGTTCCTGGCTTGTAAACGCATCGCCCCAATCTCCGTCGTCATCTCTGCATGGCGTTCTCCCCGCGGCGGCGAGTCAGGGCCAAATGTCCCCTTTTTTGTAAGGACACTGGTCATGTTGGACCAGGGCCACCCTAATGACCTCATTTTCATTTGATTACATCTTTGGAGGCCCTGTGTCCAAATAAGGCCATATTCTGAGCTCCTGGGGGTCAGGACTCTAACACATGAACTTGGGGGGGGGGGCGCGTTCTACCCAGAAATACCCATAACAGGAGGGAAGGCCCCAGCACGACGCAGGCCCCCTGGCAGCTCCGCGGGCTCCCTCCACGGGCCCCTGCATGGCCCCTGCTCCCAGCATCCCCTTGTGGCCTTTCTGCCCGAGCCGGCTGGGCATACGGTCTGATCCAGGCAGGAGTTTTTTTGTTTGTTTTTTAAAAAATATTTTATATATATATATATGTAATTTTTTAAATTTATTTCAGAGAGGAAGGAAGAGGGAGAGAGAGATAGAAACATCCGTGATGAGAGAGAATCATTGATTGGCTGCCTCCTGCATGCCCCCTACTGGGGATTGAGCCCGAAACCCAGGCATGAGCCCTGACTGGGAATCGAACCGTGACCTCCTGGTTCATAGGTCAACACTCAGCCACCCAGCCACGCCGGCCAGACCGGACTTTCATTCCCTGCCCCCGGCCCCTATGCTGTAGCACTTGGTGCTCCGGCCCCTCACTGCTTCTGGTGGAACTCATGTCAACCCACAGCCCAGACCCGGTGCCCACGTGCCAGGGAGATGAGACAGCCCGGGCCTCACTGGGGCAGAGCCCCCCGCATGCCATCCTCCCCACACGGCTCTGAGCCACACACCTGTCCCGGCTCCTTCTCAGCACCTGTGTCCCGGCCCTGCTAACCCACCAGCCTTAGGAGCCAGCAAATCGGTGGTTCTGAGGCAGGTGACAGGCGGTGGCATGGCTCTTGTCCTTCCCAGAGTCACTGCCATTCCTCTTGTCACCCTCCAGCCCCCAGTCCCATTACCCCTGTGGCATCTGCCACCTCCTGTCAGGACTATCCTGGGCCCTTGAATTGGCTCATCCTGTCTCCTCCCTTCGGTCTGGGAGGGTTTCTATGGGCCAGCCTGCCTTCAGACTGTACATAGTGCCACCTGTGCCCCCAGGGCACGACCCACGCACTTGCCTGGCCAGTAATGCTGCAGATCCAGCCGCGCCCT
>NW_005872746.1:28723-43550 GCF_000147115.1 Myotis lucifugus | reverse complement strand
TGGGCCAGCGCCATCAGTGGGTGCAAGCTGTGGTGCTGCGCGCGATCGCCTCTCAGGAGCAGGGGGAGGTAGAGAAGCCCTCAGGGTGATCAGGGCTGACAGCCTACACTCGCACCCGCTGATGGCGCCAAGAGATTGAGACCGGCGCTGGGCACCGGCAGCAAGCGTGACTGCTCTGGTGCCAACTGTGGGTGGGAGCGAGGCCGGCACCAGCAGCAGGTGCGGGTGCCGGGCGGGGACCGCGGTGCACGGGAGCAAAGAATTTTCAGTAACCACCAGATGCTTGCCCTGATGACAGTGACTGGCACCCCACCTTGGTCTGGCGCTCCCGCTCACCTGCTCCACCAAGCCGCTGCAGCCAATGCCCGCCATGTTCTGCACACGCCCCCTGGTGGTCAGTGCACATCATAGTGACTGGTTGTTCTGCCGTTCGGTATATTTGCATATTAGCCTTTTATTATATAGGATAAGATTCAATATATCAGTTTAAGAACATAGATATTAGGAGTAAAAATAGTTACAAAAGCAAAAAGGAAAGGAAAAATAATGAACATGTGTGGATTGTGTATGGCTCTGTTTGTTTTTGCAAATAATGTTATTTTTTATGAGCTTTTTCTAGACAGCGTTGGGTACTGTTTTTGTTTTGTTTGTTTTTGTTCTTTTATTCTCAAAATAGTCTAAATATTTTGACTAAATTTTAATTATAGAAGAGATAGAGGGGTCTCAGGGGTCTTTTCATAAGGAGAGTATTTGATGATACACTTAAAGGGTGGACCTGTAGATAATGACCTTTTTCCTACATCCATCTCACTAAGTCTGAACACATAGGGGTTACATTTACAACACTTTGTAAAAGTAGTACTTATCTCATGCTATCTCTGTCAATAACAATTTCATTTAAAACATGGGTAGTAGTACACCATAACTTTTACATGATTCAACCAGGAGTAAAAATAAAACATGTGGTCGTGTGATTGCCTTAATGCAGTAGCTAATTAATATGGGATTTAAAACAACAATTAGGACATTTTGCATTTTTTTTTTTGCATATCCACCTACCTCTGTGATAATTACCAGCGAAAAATTAAATGGTTCACTAAGTATCAGCATCCCAATACCACAGAGAACAATCCTTGCTAATTGAAATGTGATGCATTAACTGCTTGGCAATACAAAGATATTTTGTATTTTCCTGAAACAAATGTGGACTGGTGAATATCCCTCAATGTTACACCATTTAACTTTAGAATTATCAAAGAATTAACATGGAACCATTTCAAATTATTTCTAACCTGGTAAGTGAGTTAAATATTTAATTATAGGTGTGTGTGTGTGTGTGTGTGTGTGTGTGTGTGATGTACCACATGTCTATGACTACTTATAGCTTATATATAGATATTTATATACATATGTATTTACATAAATGTGTACATGTACTTATTGGCTTATGGATAAAGGATGAAATAAAATAAGAATAATATCTATACTAATAAAAGGGTAATATGCTAATTAGACTGGATATCTTCTGGATGACCTTTCGGACGTCCTTCCAGACAAAACCACAGTGGTGGGGCCAAGGCAGATCAGGCCAGCAGGAGAGAGCAGTTAGAGCAGTGGTTCTAAACCTTCCTAATGTCATAACCTTTAATACAGTTCCTCATGTTGCGGTGACCCCCAACCATAAAATTATTTTTGTTGCTACTTCATAACTGTAATTTTGCTACTGTTATGAATCTTAATGTAAATATCTGATATGCAGGATGTATTTTAGTTGTTACAAATTGAACATAGTTAAAGCATAGTGATTAATCACAAAAGCAATATGTAATTATATATGTGTTTTCTGATGGTCTTAGGCGACCCCTGTGAAAGGGTTGTTCGACTGCCAAAGGGGCCGTGACCCACAGGTTGAGAACCGCTGAGTTAGAGGAATCAGGCTGGCAGGGGAGAGCAGTTCGGGTGTGATCAGGCTGGCAGGGGAGCAGTTAGGGGACGATCAGACAACCTAGATTTGTGCTCTGACAAGAAATCTAACTGGCTACCCTTTGGTGTATGGGATGAAACTCCAACCAACTGAGAAACCCAGCCAGGGTGAGATACCACATTAAAAATCTAAGTTTACCCATTATTTTCATCTAACTTCCAAACAATTCCAGGGCTTTAGAATGTTTAACATATTACCATTCCTCTAATGGAATGTATGTTATTATTTTCTCTATTTACGCTTAGTCTTTTTCTATTTCTATTATGGATAAACACATATTGATGTGTAAACCTTTACACATTTCCATATTGACTTAAAAATTGTCTCCCCACTGTATTTTTTTTTCCAATTTAAATGCCAATTTTTTAGAGCACTTCATTCTAGCCTCTTTGTTTCTTAAATTTCTACCTTCTTTATTTACCTTGTGATTTCTATTACTGATTAAGTGTATTTTTCAATTTGTTCTTTATTCACCTCTGTTTAATTTTGTTTGTTCATTTTTTCATTCACTGATTTTATTTTTTTATCTCTAGGAAATCTATTCATGACTTTATTTTTTTAAAATATATTTTATTGATTTTTTACAGAGAGGAAGGGAGAGGGATAGAGAGTTAGAAACATCGATGAGAGAGAAACATTGACCAGCTGCCTCCTGCACACCCCCCACTGGGGATGTGCCCGCAACCAAGGTACATGCCCTTGCCTGGAATTGAACTCGGGACCCTTTAGTCTGCAGGCCGATGCTCTATCCACTGAGCCAAACCTGACAGGGCCATGACTTTATTTTTAATAGCTTCAGACATTGTCTTATTGCTTCTTGGTTTTTGAATACATTTTCAATGTCATAGTTTTTTATTTTCAAATGTATATAAATCATTACTTGATATTTCAAAATTAACAAGGTTTAGAGGATTTCTTCTTTTTTTATATTTTATTGATTTTTTACAGAGAGGAAGGGAGAGAGATAGAGAGTTAGAAACATCGATGAGAGAGAAACATCGATCAGCTGCCTCCTGCACACCCCCCACTGGGGATGTGCCCGCAACCCAGGTACATGCCCTTGACCGGAATCGAACCCGGGACCCTTGAGTCCGCAGGCCGACGCTCTATCCACTGAGCCAAACTGGTTTCGGCAGAGAGGATTTCTTCTGAGTCTCATTATGATGAAACGTGTGTATAAAATACAATATATATGCATGTGCTGGATGAAGATAATCAGTGGGCATCTCAAGGACTCGGTTTTAAGGGTATTTTCTCCATAGATGATTGATATTATCGTATACTGAGAGACTGAAGGCTACTAAGCTCAGCTCACACTAAATTAATCATGGACTTGGAATTTTCCTGATCATCCAAGTGTTGTAATTCAAACAACAAATCCAGATGAGGGAATAGCTGTATTTTGAATTCCAGGAACTGATTTTAATACATTTTCCATTTGAATTGTAGGACAAGAAGTTCCTTGATTGCCTTATTTTGACACTGGGGACTTTTTTTTTTTTTTTTTTAAATCTTACTCCTTCATAGAAGGAGCTTTTTGAGCTATGTCCTTAGGTGAAGTTTTCCTCTGCAGCTTTCCACTTTTGAAAAACCAAGACATTATTTACATTTTGAGTGGTAGTTAAAAAACAAGATTTTATTCCTTAGTATGAGCGAATACCTTCATGCTTACCCCTCAGCTTTTCATTTTTATTAATTTACTAGAGGCCTAGTGCACGAAATTCGTGTACGGGTAGGGTCCCTAGGCCTGGCCAGTGATCAGGGCCAATGGGGCTTTCAGGCTGCTGGCCAGGGCCTGGCCTCCCTTACCCAGCTGCCTGCTGCCAACTGCTGCCTGCCTTCCTTTGTTCTGTGCCGCCCCCTGGTGGTAAGTGCACGTCATAGCTAGTGATCGGTCTCCCAGTTGAACTCCTGCAGAGACAATTTGCATATTAGGCTTTTATACATATAGATTTATTTATTTTCCACCCACAAGTCCATCATGTGTGATTTACTTTGGAAATTTTGAGTAAGATGAATATGCTTTGATTATTATTGGATATTGAAATAACCATGACGTTAGAAAAGGACAAAGCCATATATTTATTAGAGGTGGAAACTGCTAAGAATGGGAACAAACTACACAGTAAATTAAAGTAATGCTTTCAACAAAAAATAATAATAATGACAATAATTACTCAGTCCTACTGTTACTATCAATAGTATTGTTATTCCTATTATAATGACTTTTCATTATTCATTTATGGCTTCTCTTTGAAATTTTGTTAAGCATTTTATATAAATTGTGTTATTTAATTCTTAAAACAATCCAATGAGTTTGGATTAAAACTAACAAACTAACTAAATTAATTAATAACAAACAAACTTAGAGGATGTAAGTAATTTGACCAACGTAGACAGGAAAAAGTGGCAGAAATGAGCGGCAAATACAGGTGTGTTTGACTCTGAAGCTTGTTTTGTGTTCTTATTAATTGTGACTAGAGACTGAGCTCAAGACCCTGAGTTTATGAAAATCCAACTTGTGTTTCCCTCCTACAAGCGAGTAGGATCTTAAATGAAAATTACACATTAATCGTGGAGTTCAGTGAGTGGAGGAAAATGCAGGAATCCTGCTACATCCTCACAAATGCCACGCTCTCTGCTCTATATTATGTTTCTCTCTTTGTGACTAGGATAATGGACAAGTGCCTCATGTTTTCATTCACATCGCAAGCCCAGTCTCATTGGCTTTTTCTCCTTTCCAATCTTTTCCCTAGTGATGGACCTTTTTACTACTCACATGCTATCTAATTTAATTAAAAACAAGCTATTCCTGGGACTCATAAAATAGTGTGTATTTTATAGTAGAATTACCCAACTAGTTCCTTTGTTGTTTAGGATAAAATTATTTCATCTTATTCTAAAATTATATGTTATTTTTTAAATGTTCAATATTTGATCCACAGATAACTTATTTTATTAGAAGCATAGAGTGGTGATCCAACATTTTGTTTTCATTTGTTTCAGCATTATTTCTTGAATAATTCACCTCTTTATTTTCTAATTTGAAATGATACCTTCATCAAATACACAATTTTTGTTTATATTTACAACCAACTTTTAACTGAAAAGTTAAAAGGAAAAAGACAGTGTTGTCATTAAAAACAATGTTATTTCACTGCTTTTTAAAAAGAAACCAGAAACACCAATCAGAAAGGATATGTGCACCCATATGTTCATAGCAGCACAATTCACCATAGCTAAGATCTGGAAACAGCCTAAGTGCCCATCAGTAGATGAATGGATTAGAAAACTGTGATACATCTACACGATGGAATACTATGCTGCTGTAAAAAAGAAGGAACTCTTACCATTTGCAACAGCATGGATGGAACTGGAAAGCATTATGCTAAGTGAAATAAGCCAGTCAATGAAGGAAAAATACCACATGATCTCACTCATTCATGGATAATAAAGACCATTACAAACTTTTGAACAATAATAGATACAGAGGCAGAGCTGCCTCAAACTGATTGTCAAACTGCAGTGGGAAGGCCGGGGAGAGTTGCGGGGCAGGAGGGAGGGGGGTAAGAGATCAACCGAAGGACTTGTATGCATGCATATAAGCATAACTAATGGACATAAGACACTGGGGGGTAAGGGAGGCCAGGGATTGTCAAGGGCGGGGGGGGGGGGGAAGGACACATATGTAATACCCTTTGTAATACTTTTAGCAATAAAAAAAATAATAAAAAAATAAAAATGTTGCAGTTAGGCAGAAGAGATTCAGGTAGGACTGAGGAAGTTCCGGGATGGGTCAGGTGACCCACAGTTTCCTTTCCTTTAAGAACACACCAAGGCTACTTATCTTCCTACTTCATTTTTCATATGAGGTTCAGAGTTGTCAATTGCCCTTAGTGACTGAGAGGGACCTTTTATTTATTTTCCTTGAAAGAACAGTAAAACCTTGATTTTGCAGAACTCAATTTAAAGGACTTTAGATTTAATGGACACAATTTCCGGTGGTATTTCATATGTGAAAATTAACACCGTTAACTTAAAAATGCTTTTAACCAAGATTTGCTTATAATTAAATTAACAGGTTATTTTTTGTTATTGATTTACTGTTATTTTTTTAAAAATATATTTTATTGAGTTTTTACAGTGAGGAAGGGAGAGGAATAGAGAGTCAGAAACATCGATCAGCTGCCTCCTGCACACCCCCCACCGGGGATATGCCCAAAACCAAGGCACATGCCCTTGACCGGAATCGAACCCGGGACCCTTCTGTCTGCAGGCGACACTCTATCCACTGAGCCAAACTGGTCACAGAGCTAAGACAGGTCACAATGGTCAGACAGGTCATAGAGGTAACCTGGCAACCACTCAAGGTCAGTCAGGTGGGCCAATGTAACCAGGGGTTCTTGTGTGGTTGTTTTTTTAAATCACTGAATGAACATTTATTCAGCACCAACAAACCCCAGACCCTCTACAGCAGTGGTTCTCAACCTTCTGGCCCTTTAAATACAGTTCCTCATGTTGTGACCCAACCATAAAATTATTTTCGTTGCTACTTCATAACTGTTTTGAATCATAATGTAAATATCTGATATGCAGGATGGTCTTAGGCGACCCCTGTGAAAGGGTCGTTTGACCGCCAAAGGGGTCGTGACCCACAGGTTGAGAACCGCTGCTCTACAGAATGTACAGAAGCTCATAAAGATAAATGCTTATACACATTATTGGCTTTTATTACAAAGCTTAGTTTTTTATTTAGAAATTTAATCCTAATAGATTGATTTTTTTCAAGTGTTTCCAGTTAGAGATTCTGTTTATCATAGAGAAACAACTGTCCACAGCACCATTTTCTTACATCTTACTCTTTATTTTAGAGTTTTGTTCTATATACCTAGTGTGTATCAATATGCAAGCATTCCTGGGATTCACTGTGTGTCTTTGTACTAGTGAAATGGTTTGTCATTACACCAAAACCTCGATTTATTAATTATTCTAGCTGCAGTATTTCCTCTCAAAGCAGTCTTGCCTCTTTGTCCTCCATATAACATCTATAATAATCTATACTAATAAAAGGGTAATAATTAGCCCGGGTTGCCCAGACATCTTCTGGTCCTCTGATTTCCTTTCAGACAAAGCCACGGTGGCAGGGGCCGAGGCAGAGGCAATTATGGGTGATCAGAACAGCAGGGGAGCAAGCAGTTAGGGGCAAGATCAGGCCAGTGTGGGGGAATAAGCAGTTAGGGGTTAATCAGGCGGCAGGGGAAGGCAATTAAGGGGTGATCAGGCCAGCAGGGTAGGGCAGTTGGGGGTGATCAGGCCAGCAGGGAAGGCAGTTGGAGGCGATCAGGCCGGCAGGCAGAGGTGGTTAGGGGCGATCAGAACGGCAGGAGAGATTAGTTAAGGGGATCATACCAGCAGGGGAGAGCAGTTAGGTGGATCAGGCCAGCAGGGAAGATCAGTTAGGGCGATCAGGCAGGCAGGTAGAGGTGGTTAGGGGCGATCAGACAGGCAGGCAGAAATGGTTAGGGCCATCAGGCAGGCAGGCAGAGTGATTAGGGGTGATCAGGCAGGCAGGCAGGTGAACAGTTAGGAGCCAGCGGTCCCAGATTGCGAGAGGGATGTCTGACTGCCGGTTTAGGCCTGATCCCTGCAGTATCCGGCCTAAACTGGCAGTCGGACATCCCCTGAGGGGTCCTGGAATTGGAGAGCATGCAGGCTGAGCTGAGGGTCACCCCCCATGCACGCATTTTGTGCACCAGGTCTCCATTATGAAATAAAACAAATTCATGTCATTCCCACCATGTGGTAACTATACTACATCTAGACCTCTGAATGCTGACTCCGGCCCTGGGTGCTACACCTGAAGCTGGCCCATCATAGAGAGTGCTCTTTATGAAATGTTCTATGTATCATCCTGGTCCTTACCTTTCTGGCTAGAAGAGATATCCCCTGCATAACAAGATTGAAATCCTGGTCTCTAGAAGCTCCTTTCTCACAGAACTGAGATGCCAGGTTAATGTGGTCAGAGATATATGAAATATAAATGTATAAGATAAGGCAAAGGGAAGAAAAAATCTAAGAAACAAAGGAAGAGTGGCTGATCATGAGGCATCCTTATTTAATATGCAAAATGGGAAAGGTAAGAAAGACAAAAAAATTGGTATCATTTAATGGAGGAACATTATTTAGCAACCCTGTTTCTGATCACTCTCCTATTAAAATCATTCAACCACTTAAGGATTTCATGAACATTTATTTCCCCTGACTTGTGTTTTTTTGGGGGGAGACACTTGAAATGGCAGCCAGGACACCTCTCCTTTGCTTCACACCAAAATCTAATTTTATGAGAAGCCCAGACTAAAGGTGTTTTCCATTCCATGTCTGGGTACTTCTTATAAAGCTTGATCAGTGGAACTTGGCACATTTAAAAGGAGTGGCGCTCTTACAATTTCTCTAGTGCTCATGAGTCAGGTTTCATTTGTTTGTTTTTCCAAAACAAAAGGTTTATTTGAAAGACAGATACGAACCATTAACATTTGGAATGGTAAGGGGGGTTATATATAGGCAGAACAGCAACTATCTTTCTGCAGACTCTTCCCAAGCCTTGCAGGAGCCAGTCATCTGATTTCACTCTGTAGGGTTTCTTCTGGTGTGATAGCTCTCTAAGCAACTCGTACCTGCTTTCTTTCCCTTTTTACTTTATTTACATCTTTGGATATGTTTATTGATTTGTGAGAGAGAGAGAGGAAGAGAAAGAGAAAGAGAGAGAGAGAGAGAGAGAGAGAGAGAGAGAGAGACATCAATGTGAGAGTTGATCAGTTGCCTCCCAAAAGCATCTGGATCAGGGATTGAACCCAAAACCTAGGTATGTGTCTTGACTGAAAATGGAACCCTCAACTTTTCTTTCTTTCTTTCTTTCTTTCTTTCTTTCTTTCTTTCTTTCTTTCTTTCTTTCTTTCTTTCTTTCTTTCTTTCTTCCTTCCTTCCTTCCTTCCTTCCTTCCTTCCTTCCTTCCTTCCTTTCTTTCTTTCATTCTTTCTTTCTTTCTTTCTTTCTTTCTTTCCTTCATCAACTGAGCCACTGGACCAGCCAGGGCAACCCATAAATTCTTCATGGAAAGTCTCTGCCCACTCCTCCACACAGGCCCTTAGTTTCAGCTCAGCACCTGGGGAGCAGGAGCAAAGGGAACTCTCACATATCTGAACCCCTGACATGTGCATTTACAGTTCTAGTGGACTGACTGCCTCTAACTGAGTAATATACTGGCATTTGATGGAGCAGTTATAGAACTACAGTTGTAGCAAAGACAGATAGCACTAACTTCAAGGACTAGATTCATTTTCCAATGAGATGCTTAAGAAAATATCAACATTTCCACTCTCACTTTCAACCAGAGCTGACTGATATAATAGGGTCACTGCCTTGTTTAGATTTCTTTTCTAGAATGAATTTACGTGCTAAGAATTCAACAGACTGCAATCTGTCTTCTCTGATTTTACTCAGCCAGAGAGAAGATAATGAAAAAAGTGTTTTTAAACAGATGGCAAAATGAAAGATTTTGATCTTTGAGACTGAATATATATAGACTCTGCGACCTCACAGAGCTCAGTAGCAAACTTGACATAAATTTGAAAAGAAGTGTAATTTCCCACAAATATGTAAATATATGTACATCCATCTATATCTTGATAGAGAAATATATTTCATGGTTCTCAGTTTACATTTGACTTACCCCACTTCAGTAGGCAGTTAGATAGGCCTTAGAAACACTGGGCCAGGTGCAGAGGGTCACCAGGGCGGAGAGCCCAGGGCACCTAGCAACAGGGAAAACTACAAGCCCTTGCTGAACACTCCTTTAAGCAGTGACCCCTGAAGATGGCATCTAGGCCTTGGCTGTGTTTCAGCTCCAGACCCAGAACTGCAGCAGAACCAGGTGGAGCTACACTATGGCTGACATTAGGACCAGCTGCATTGACTGATGACTCCCTACCCTGGTTTCAGCCAATCAGTGAAGACCAGGACCCTGAGGAAACACACTTGGAAAGCTGATGAATATTCTATTAGGAGCCTCCCTTGAGACCTCCAGAAACAAGCTCTCAGGACCAAGGACTTAATGGGGGTCTCTGTGGATGCCCCAGCCTTTCCCATCTCCCTCCTTTTCCCCAGGGCACTCACCTCCCCACCCCCTGCCCCAGCACTCCCAAACCTCTCCCCCCAGTTCTTCTCTCAAGTTTCATTTCTCAAGGAGTCTCTCTCTCTCTCTCTCTCTCTCTCTCTCCCCCCCCACCAGCCTCCAAGATCCAATGACCCTTCTTTTGTTGTTACTATTTGTTTTCTGAGCCCTTTCTTCTACATCTGTGACTTTCTAAATAAACTTTTTCTTATTATTTCAGTATTGCCTCTGAGTCCTTCTCTTAGGGAGAACTCAGGAAAGAGGTTGCTGAACCCAGGTTAACACCTGGAGCTGCTTTTCTGCCTCTAACACCAGCTGCAAAGGGAGGTTACTATATTCTCAATCTATCATCTCTCTCTCTCTCTCTCTCTCTCTCTCTCTCTCTCTCTCTCTTTCTCTCAGGTGTTTTATCCCTACTGGTATTCTTACTTAAGAGCTAAAGCCTGAAACATGGGAAGACACAAGTGGAAAACAAACTTAATTTAAAAGAGCTGAATTAATATGGAGGAAGTACAAAGATAATCTTATCTTAACACAGTTTATACTACTTTCAACTTTAATACAGTATTTAATGTTGATGCTTGGGAGTAAAGAACAGGGCAAGTCCATTATATACTCAGTAAATATTATATAAAAAATACATAAAAAGATTTAATCCAACATAGGAGAACTGAGAAGTATGTTACTTTAAATAAAAAATGAAGCACCATAAACATTGTGCTATAACCTATTGTTGTTTGGGTAAGACTGTAAAACTTTCAGAGTGAATGTTCATATATCTATAGACATATTGGAAATTTAGATAATGTGGGAAAGAGACTTACAGTATGGGTCAATTTACATATTACCCTTCTATTATATAGGACTAAAGCCTTCCAAATAATACTACTGAATGCTACAAAACTTGGTCACTGAGCTCCTGCCATAAATCAGGCATTTATCTCCTCTGTCTATCCTGACTGTATTTACTTTCTTAGTAGCCTCATTTTACTGCTCACTCATTAATTTATCTAAAATATTCTTATTTGGAAACACTCAGAAGAGCAAACACAAACACCTTTAGCCCATACAGATGGTCTCAGTCAGTCTTGCTGCCAAGTTATTATTATAGACCAGCCGTGGGCAAACTACAGCCCTCGGGCCGAATCCGGCCCGTTTGAAATGAATAAAACTAAAAAAAAAAAAGACCGTACCCTTTTATGCAATGATGTTTACTTTGAATTTATATTAGTTCACACAAACACTCCAACCATGCTTTTGTTCCGGCCCTCCGGTCCAGTTTAAGAACCCATTGTGGCCCTCGAGTCAAAAAGTTTGCCCACCCCTGTTATAGACCAAGGTTCAGGACAATTCCTCTGGGATAAAATTTTGTTCATACAATATAGGATTGATGCATTCTATATCTCCAAAATACTGTTATTTTTTCTTATTTTTACATAGATTATTAATTGTTTCCTTCTACAAACCATAAAAATCACATACTGTTGTAACATAGGACTGAATAGAAATAAGCACAAAGAATAAAATAAGGAATATATACCTGAATTTTCAAATTAAACAACAAAGAGTGCAAGCATATTCTGTTCAAACAAAGATCTATTTAATTTTCTAACCAAAATTATAGATAGGTTCATAAAGTCCTTAGAGGATTGTTTTATTTCTTAATGAACTAACATTACTTATTATTAGAAAATATTATGTTTTCTCTAATAATATCCCTTAGCTCAAAATTTACTCTGGCTGATATTAATATAACTATTAAAGCTTTCTTATGATTAATATTATGGGGTATACTATTTCATGTACTTTTAACCTACTTTTTAAATAGTTAATGTACATTTCTTGGAAATGGCATATTTGTGGGTTTTGGTAATTTACATAGTCTGTCTAACTCAGTCTTTTTTAAAAAATAAACAAACTTTAGCTCCACCAGAGTGACTCAGTGGTTGAACATCAACCTGTGAACCAGGAGGTCACGTTTCAATTCCTGGTCAGGGCACATGCTCCCTCCCCAGTGGGGGACGTGCAGGAGGTAGCCAATCAATGATTCTCTCTCATCATTGATGTTTCTATCTCTCCCTCTCCCTTCCTTTCTGAAATCAATAAAGATATATATTTAAAAAATAAAATATAATGATAAACCTTATTTTTATTGTGGTAAGAAAATTTGACATGAGATCTATCCTCTTAACAAATATCATGCTTCACACATCCATTGATCCTTGGTTTATTTATGATACTATTTAGCAAGGGACCTGCTGCTGAGGGTATTTTCTCTATAAGATTCTCATATCAGTATCAGAACGCTATTTACTTGAAAGCCAAGCTAACAAGATTAGAATGAGTCACCTGCCTTCTTTCTTTTCCCATTGGGTACCCTCCAATAAAGTGAGAAACCAAAATCCATACAACTCATCTGCTTCAACATTAAAAAATATATTCAAATTAGTACAGTCATTTTTTAAATAATAATATAACATTTCATGTTATGTAAGAACTTTATAAAAATATAGCTTTTAAATTTACACTTCTTGCTTTGTGCTCCTTTCATATACTTTACCTCTATTGATGTTATAAACCCAAAATATAATTGTTATTATTTTTTGCTTTAAACATACAATTGTCATTTAAGTATGTTAAAATAAGAATATCCATCATTGAATATTTTCCTGGCCTGTAAAACTTTTTTTCAGCATTTGTTCTAGTGGAATATATGTGCTGATGAATTGTTTTTTTTGGATCCCATAATGTTTTCATTTTACATAATTAAAGCACAATATTTATTTGCAGCAATCATATTCACAAAATATTTGGTCATTATGATTTTTTATTTTTACCTATAAATTATTTAGATTTAGATTTCACATTTATTTTCAATAGTGATATTTGCTTAGGCTATCTGTTTCTTAGTGATAGCACTGCTTTTGCAAGTGGTCAGGTATTACCAATTCCTTGCTTTTGAAAATGTCCCTATGATACATTTTTATAAATAGTTCATGGATTCTTAGAAATTAAGCATTTTCTTTTATTTCTGACCGTAGTAGTTTATATATGTGATGGTTTGAAATATACCCTGAAATTCTGAGACATTTTTCTCATCAAGAGTACACCTCTAATTATTTTTTTCCTTCTTTGAATATAAACCAATTTCATGGCTTGCTTCTAATGAATAGAAAGTAGCAGATTGTGACTGTATGACTTCTGAGGTTAGGTAATAAAAGGAAATAAAAGGAAACCCTCTGGGTTGTTCTCTTAAGATCTTGTTCTTGTCATCCCGTCTCCATTCTGTAAAGAAGCCCAAGAGAAGACACATCCAGATGTTCTATTTGACATCCCAGGCAGCACCCACCACCAGGCATGCAAGAAAGACTCCAGTGATTCCAGCCAAGGCCGTTCCACATTAGAGACCACATTAGAGACCAAGTAAGTCTCCAGGATAATGAGAAATAACAACAACAACAACAACAATAATAATAATAATAACTGATGTTATTTTACACTTCTAATTTGTTTAAGCAGCTATTATAATATATATGCACTCTATCAGACTTGTTAATTATGTTTAAATTTTCTTTACTTACTTCCTCCTTCCCTTCCTTTCTTCTTCCATCTTTCTCTTCCTCTTTCCTTTTCTTTTGCCATCCTTCCTCCGTTTTTGTTTTGTTTTGTTTTGTTTTGTTTTTTATTCATGCCTATCACTTTCTGAAGGAAATCTGGTGAAAACTCAAGATTTTTTTGTACATTCGTCATTCATTTTTAAAAATATTTTTTCATATGCATTTTCATATATTCGTTGCTATGATCTTAGTTACTTTATCTTCTTTCTGACAATTTGTTCATTATAACATTGTGAAATAAATTTTGTTATTTCAAATATGGCTTTTCATCAGTGCTCTGTCCTACATAGGTAATCAAATACAATTAAATTAAGGAGGAATCCAGTGCTATCCCCTTAACATAAGCTAAAAGGCACTTCACTGGATTGGATCATTGACAACAAAGATTTGTTAATCCCACTTCTAGGAATATATCCCAAGAAGTCGGAAACACCAATCAGAAAGGGTATATGCACCCCTATGTTCATAACAGCACAATTAACCATAGCTAAGATTTGGAAACAGCCTAAGTGCCCATCAGCAGATGAGTGGATTAAAAAACTGTGGTACCTCTACACAATGGAATACTACTCTGCGGTAAAAAAGAAGGAATTCTTGCCATTTGCAACAGCATGGATGGAACTGGAGAGCATTATGCTAAGTGAAATAAGCCAGTCAGAGAAAGATAAATACCACATGATCTCACTCATTTGTGGAATATAGAGAACAACATAGACTGATGAACAGGGACAGATCCAAAGACAGAGAAACAGCGATCAGACTATCAATCCCCAGAGGGAAAGTAGGGGAGGGTGGGGGTAAGGGGAAGAGATCAACCAAAGGACTTGTATGCATACATATAAGCCAAACCAATGGACACGGATACACAGGGGGATAAGAGCATGGGGGTTAATGGGGGATGAGGACTCATTTGTATACCTTAACCAAGAAAGAAATTAAAGATTAAAAAATATATAAAAAAATAAACAGATACCTTCGACTTAAAAAAAAAAAGGTCACACAGACTAATGGTGTATTTTTCAGACTTTCTAAACAGTCGATCTCATATTGAATGAC
>NW_005872746.1:20129-28623 GCF_000147115.1 Myotis lucifugus | reverse complement strand
CTGAAGGCAAGAGTCACTGCTCTCCCACCCTGGCACCACGTCACTGATAGCCCACAATTTGCTGGCTGGAGATTTTACCTCTAAACGACTCACTACAGAAATTATCATGGGGCTTGGAAGTCAGAAAAACTAGAAAATTATTTAGAGTGAGGAAGCAAAGACAGAAATAAATTATGTATGGTAAAGTATAGCTACAAGGACAATAAAGCAATTCAATATTCTTTTAAAATCCCCATAATGACTATTACAGGCAAAAGAACCTGATTCTACTTCCTATAGACTCAGACACTGAAACACAGAAAAGATAGTCTCATTCAAAGGCGCATAAGTGATTGTCAGAGCTGGATAGAAAAAGCCCAGTCCTGAAACTTTTAGCTTCCTCTGAAGAGGCATTTATTTAAACCTAGACCGTAAGAATGTAAATGTTTGCATATCAGGGGATGAGCAGGATAACTGAGCTCTAAAGTTCTCACAATCTCACCTATGGAAAAGCACAGACTTTATCTCTCTCAATTGAAAAAGACTTCCCACTGGAATGTATTGCTATCTAATTTTCATCAGTAAACTCATCAATTAAAATGAAAATTTATAAGGGCCAACACAACGGTTAATATCCTTTTAAGTAATATAATGTATTTTATGAGGATGAGCTGGTTGAAAGTCATTTATGATTAAGTTAATAATCTGTTTGTGCTTCTACATTCTCTTCACCCAGGAAATCCTAAAAAAATCTGTGTTTCAGATTTAGAAGAATCAAGGGCACTGTCTATTGATGTTAGAGAATAATATTGAGTGTTTTAAAATGTGGGGATGATTTTTAAAGATTCATAAGCAAGACTTCAAGTAAGAGATTTTAATTCTAGGCCAAGCTATGTAATATATTAGTGGTTTTTTCATTGCTCATCCATGTAAATGCTGTGCTATATAATCTTGGGTCTCTTTTTATATAAATATACTAGAGGCCTGATGCATGAAATTCATGCAAGAGTAGGCCTTCCTTTCCCCGGCTGTGGGGACTGGCTTCCCTCTGGCACCTGGGAGGCACCTGGGACCCAACCTTCCCTCTGGCCGCCAGCAGGCACCTGGGACCTGGGCTTCCCTTGCAGCCCCGGCTTCGTCCGGAAAGTCATCCGGAAGGATGTCTGGAAGGACACCTGGTCTAATTAGCATATTATGCTTTTATTATTATAGATTTGTGAAATGGAAGCAAAGTCTGTTCATGTACCTAGTTTGTGGTCATACATTATAACACAGTAAAAAAAAAATGGTTACAAAAAATTCAGGGTAGAACTGATTATGGCTGATTCCAAGAGAATTTTTCTAATAAAAATTAATTCTCCATGTGGTCAAAGGCAAATATCTGTTACTTGATTTTGAACATTATTCCTAATGCAGAATTAGGATATTTTAGAGAATCTTGGAGTATTCTGAAGAATTTGAAAAGTTTAGTGTAGTGGTCAAGATAATGTAATTCTTTTCTCTAGGAATAAACTAGTGGAAATTCCCAAGAGCCCAAATTTTTATATACACATGTATTTAAGTACATGTTTAATTCTAGAATAGCTTTGCATTCACACAAAAGTTGTAAAAAAATACAGAGAGTTTTTTGTTGTGTTAATCCTAACTAAAGGATATTTTCCCATTGATTTATAGAGAGAGTGGAAAGGAGAGGGAGAGATACAAAGAGAGAAACATCAATGTGAGGGAGACACATTCATTGGTTTCCTCCCCCCCCCTCCCCCACACACACACAGGGACTGGTGCCAGGGAACAAGCCTGCAACCTAGGTACATGCCCTTGACCAGAATCAAATCCAGGACCCTTCAGTCCACAGGCCTGGCTCTATCCACTGAGTCAAACTAAGGCCAGAGAGTTCTCATATCCCTAGATATACCCATCATTAATATCTTACTTTATTGTACTTTAGCTAGAAAGTATTCACCAATTTTTCACAAATAATAAACCTATATTGATACATTCTTATTAATGATACTTTATACAAATTTTGTTAGATTTCACATAATGTCCTTTTTCTATTAAAGGGTCCAACTCCAAAATAACATGTTGCATTTATTTGTTGGGGCCCTCTCAGCTGTTAGTTTCACTGACTTGCCTTGTTTTTTATAACAATTGAAAGTTTTGAGGACTATTGGTCAGGTATTGTGTAGGCTTTTCTCTAGTGGAATTCGTCTGATGTTTTTCTCATGATTAGAAAGGGGTTATGGGTTTTGGAAGAAGGCCATGGAGGTAAAGTACCATTTTCATCAGGTCATTTTAAGGATACATACCGTAAAGATAACATCACTGCTCTTGCTGACTTTGGTCACCTTGCTGAAATTGTGTTTATAGATTTAAACTGTAATTTACTCTTCTGTTTTCTTTCTATACTGTACCCTTTGTAAGGAAGCCATTATGTATAACACATAGTTACAGAGTGAGTTAAGTTCCAGAGTTGAAGGGCCAGAGTATCTAGATAATTTGTTTAGAATTCTTTTGCACAGGAATTTTGTCCATTGTCCTTTATTTATTTATTCCTTCCATCATTTATTTATGTTAGTAATAGCCTGTGGATATTTATTTTTTGGGTTATGATCCAATATTATGATTTTTTTAAATTTATTTTTCTCTTTTTCTAATTTTTAGCTTTGATCATAGAGAGCTCTCTCTTTGTTTTCCTGTATACTTTTGATGTGGCTCATCTTTTTTATTTTTAGTAATCCTTTACTTTTTGGCACTACAAGAAATTTCATACTCGTCTGGTATATTTCCTCTCCATAACCTAGATTCAGCAATTTCTCCGAGAAGTACGTATCTGATTTAAATTCAACATTATTCAATGACCAAGTAGATGTACCAATTTATACAACATCTAAAAGGAATTAATTGTATTCTTGAAAACCTAGAAACTCTAAGTCTCCCAACTGGCTATCAACTATTATTCCTGCTACAATTTAGGGGGGGGGAGAAACAGCATGAATTTACATGCATTTACTTATTCCTTGCCTTTCTTTTCTTAACTATATCATTTCCTTGTCTTCAATTAATTACTTTCTTTTATTCAAGTTGCTTTTCCTATGAGATAAAATTGAACAGAAAGTACTTTAAAGTCTGAATAAATGGAATTACTAGCTATGCTTTGTTCAAGTGTTCTGTCATAGGTATTGGCACAATGTTGCAGTTTTTATACTCTATAAATGCAAATGGTTTGGTTTCAGTCTTATGACATTTGTTTTACAAATAGGTGTCCTCTATTCAAGCTGAATTGAGCTAGAGTGCATAACAGAATCTAAGAATTATAGATAACTTTCTACCATTTTAATATTAAACACAATTATGGCAAACAGTGTACCTAGGATGTCATCTAAATTTTCCTCCCAACATGAAAAATTTTTTCAATAGGACATTGTGACTTCTTACAATGTTCTGTGCCAATGACAACCTAATTTACTTTCCATATTTACCAAAACTCTATTCAAATGCATCAATCTCATTTCACCGTATAATAGGAGACAAAGAGAACATTAGTTGTTCTAATGTCAAAGATAAATTTAAAGTCACAATTTATGCAAATTTACAAATATCCCTCATTCTAACCATTTATTTTTCCATCAAATTGTTTATCAGAGCTGTCAACTACTAGTAGAAATGTGTTAGAAGTGAACAAATCCTTTCTCCCCTGACTAATGAGTGAACACAGGGAAAATGTAAGGGCGCTGGAACTCTAATTGAATGAGCATTCCTGAAGCATTTGAGCCTTGCTTCTCTTCTTGTCTGAAAAAAAATACATATATATATATATGAAATAAGTCATCCTGACCTTATTCTACCTTTCAGAGAATGAAGCCTAGTACTCAAAGTAATCTCATTCAGTGCTGGCATGGCAATGCCTTCCTTTCTTCCCATAGTGATTGCAAATGGGATGGCTTCTCTATTATTTCTCTGAAGTATGCACATTGAGATTAAAAGAGAACTTTACTCATCAACATAATAAGTAAACTCACCTGAAAACTGAGTACTCGGTTTATATCTTTGCTACTCTATATCAGTGATTTTCAACTTTTTTAATCTCATAGCACACATAAGCTAATTACTAAAATTCTGCAGCACACGAAAAAATATAGTTTTTGCTGATCTGACAAAAAATAAGTTTACTTTTTATTAATTCACATTGGATGGCAATTGTGTTAGCTGTTGTCATTTTTTAATTTGACAATCTAAGGGGAAAGAGGCCATTGCCCCTGATTAAAGTCATGTATTACATGTTTTAAAAATTCTTGAGGCACACTGGTTGAAAATCACTGCTCTATATTGATAAGAAATTTATTTTTAAAATTTTTTAAAATATATTTTATTGATTTTTTACAGAGAAGAAGGGAGAGGGATAGTTAGAAACATCGATGAGAGAGATCGATCAGCTGCCTCCTGCACTCCCCCTACTGGGGATGTGCCCACAACCAAGGTACATGCCCTTGACAGGAATTGAACCCGGGACCCCTCAGTCCGCAGGCCGACGCTCTATCCACTGAGCCAAACCAGTTCAGCAAGAAATTTATTTTTAAAAAAATTCTGTTTCCTTAACTAGATTTTAAAGTTCTCAAATAAATTTTAAGAACTTACCTTAACAAAGGGAAATCAATATATTCAGTGTTTGATACAATTTTTATGAATTGTTTATTATTTTGATGTTTCTATATTTATAATTCATTTAACTATACATATTGACCTCTAAAAATTCTCTGCAGAGATTGCCTAGATCAGAGATATATGCTTTCATGGTCTTTAATAATAGCCTTTCACTATGAAATAATAAAATAAAAACTCTGTTCTTTCGCTCTTTCTCTAACTTATATTTTGAATTTACCACATGGATTTTCCTTTTAGGGTATCCATGACTTAAATATCACATACCCAGCTTATTTCCCTCATAGAGCTCATTATTCACTGAAATTATCTTATTTGTTTACTTATATACATTTTTATTATCTGCCACACTTCAATAGATCTTTAATTACATATAGAAATTAAATGTGTCCTTTGTCATCAGTATTGTTTCAATATCTAGAATGGCAATTCTCAACTGGTACTTAGCAAGAGTTTTTAAACATGCAATACTTGACTAATGAGTCAGAGACACTTACCTTTTATTCCTTAATTTGTCAAAAAAAATTACACCAGTCCGTCCGGCATGAGTTAATCAAAATTAAAACTATTTTTTTGTTAGATGGGCCAAAAATATATTTTTTTGGTGTGCCGTAGAATTTTAGTAATTATTTTGTGTTCCATGAGATTAAAAAACAAGGTTGAAAATCATTGATATAGAACACTGCATTACAAAGTAGACATCCAATAAATAATTTTGAATAAATTTGTGAATTAAGAAAGGAACCTGGAGAGAAAGCAAACACTATCAGAGACAGCACCTCTGGTAAGTAAGAGGAGGTTGCTCAGAAAAGCTAATAGAATCACTGAATTGGATACACTCCCACAGCACATATGAGAGCTATGGACCTCAAGAGGGAGTCAATTAATTCAAAAAGCAATTAGTAAATAAATGCTGTCTTGGTGAACTGAATTTAGCCAGGCATTTAAAATTTAAAAATAGAAACCAGTATCTTACCTTCACTGAATTCAAAATCAAAGCAGAAGAAAGAAAAGTCAATAGGTTATTATGAAAAAGTGTAATAAGCATGGTGTTAATGGTAAGCACAGGGCATTGTGAGAGCACACATTTTTGAAAATTGGATGAAGGTTGGATTAAACAGCATCCTCAAAAGGAATCTTTAAGTATTAAACCCAGCTTGGTTTCATTTATTAATACCACATACAAATCCTCAGTTGTTATCTCTTTGAAATGTGTCTTAGCTTTATATTCTTGCTCTGTTTTCACTTCTAGAACTTGTTTCAAACATATACTGTACAGAATTGTACACTTGAAACCTATAGAATCTTATTAACCAACTAGGAGCCCAACGCGCAATTCAAAATTGTGCGGCCCACCCACCTGCAGCCCTGCCTTGACACCCGAACCTCTTCACGCAGAGCTCCAGCGCACCTGGCCCCGCCCCCAAACCCTCTGGCCTTCTCTGGCAGCTTCAAGCCCCACCCTCAGTCCCTCCAGTAGCCTCAGGCTGGTCCCGCCTTCTCGGGGTGCCTCCCTGCTTCCTCCATCTCTGAGGCTCTGGCGCCTAAGGAGAGCGTGGAAGCTTCCTGCCTGCTGTGCTGTGCTGTGCTCCTTCCCCTGGCAGGTGGGCTGCATGGCACTCAGTGTGTGAGTGGTGGGTGGCGAAGGACTGGTGAGGGGAGCGCTGTGGGTTCTCACCCCTGCCCTCCTTGGCTCAGGATGGTCCCGCCTCCTCTGGGAGCCTCCCCACTTCCACCCCATCTCTGGAGCAACGGCCCAGCTAATATGCTAATGACCTGGTCATTACCCGTTACGACATATCGACCATTAGCATAGTAGCTTTTTATTAGTATAGATGTTACCCCAATAAATTTAAGACAATTTAAAAAGCATATTGGATCCTCCTTTTATATGTCTTTTTTCTATTTTCTGTTGTTAATCCTTTTTTAAAATTTCTATGCTGTATTCTAATTTAATATGATTTTCTAGTTCACTAGTTCTTTCTACTCGGTGTCCAATTGGCTATCCCAATCCACTTCCAAATATGACCTTTAAGGTTTTCAATTTTGGTTATTGAATGCTTACATTTTAGAAGATCTGTTTTGTGCTTTTTCAAATCTGCTTTGCCATTTTTATAGTTTTCTATTTTTTATAATAAATTTCAGCTTGTAATTTAGTGCTTTAAGCATTGAAACACAGTTGCTTTAAACTATGCCCAGATTGCGGGCTTGATCCCCAGTATGGGGCGTGCAGGAGGCAGTTGATCCATGATTCTCTCACAGCATTAATGTTTCTATCTCCCTCTCCCTTCCTCTCTGAAGTCAATAAAAATATGTATTTAAAAAAGAAAATGAATGCATCCTTATTGTTCTGTTTTAATTAATAGCCAGTCTATTCTTATGTTGATTTTCTAGGAAGTATTCCAATGTAAAACTAATCATATTATAAAGTACATGAAGATAAATGTTTTATGCCATCTACATTGAAGAGAGGTAAAAATAGATATTGTCAAAGTACAAAACTCTTGAGAATAATTAATGCCATCCTTATTTCTATCCATTTATTTCTAAGAAATCAAATCTACTCTAGCACAAAGAACATTGTACTATATCCCAACAATGAGTTTGCCTCACTTCGTTAACAAATTTATAAATGCCTTATGTAGATGTTGCTGATTCTGCAGGTCTGAAAAGAGAACAGTCAAAATACTGCAGAGAAAAAGTATCCATTTGAAACCAAAGTACAATCAGAAATAGATGTAATTCTTCCTTTAAAAATCCAATTGCTTAGCTGTAACTACCTGAAAGATGAGTGGAGGATTGTGAATCCATATCAGCTATCAACACAGAAAAAGTAAAGGGGTCATAAGCTATGTAAAGGTTTATAAGCTATGCGAACTCTCTGTGACAGTATGATTGAAAACTTCGACACCGTGAACTACAAGCTGCATGAAGCTAGACTCCTATCTTATTAATCGCCTTCTCATCTCTAGTAGAGTTCCACACATGGTAAAAGAAACAACAACACAAAAACCCAATGGATGTTTGTAGATTCAAAAATGATTGACAGAAAGAATTAATGCATTTAATGAGCATTTGTAGGCTACAACAGGCAATCAACATTCCATTTCTCTTTTGTACCTTATCACAATAGACTGTGTATATCTTTTATCTCTCTTTTATTGTCTTTATGTACACAGGTACAAGAAGGACCAGGTTAGAATGTTCACAAAGTAGAGTATGTTCCAAAATGTTCTATTTTATTGGTTAAAGGTGTAGGCTGACTGTAAGATTGCATGTCCTTCCTCTAAGAAGAATTGAAATGCCATGACACACCCCTCCAAGGATCCCACCTGATAGGTGCATAAAGTGGAGAATCCAGCGTGCAAGAAGAGACAATGTTCCAAGACCTGTTTCAAGACTCAGAAAATATAGACATGAGGAACATACTGAGTCAACTTAGTTCCCTGGGGATAAAGGGAAAAAATGGAGTGTAGTGTAATTCCAAAGACTATGCTAGCAGTTGATGAAAACACACTGCCTCAACTTTTTAATTCTAAGACTATTGAGGAGGAGTGGTGGACAGTGTTTCATAAAACCATAACTAATTACAGGAGGCAGCTTCAATGAACAATAATCAAAGTTACGTCTCAGAAGCAGTATTCTCTTCTCCATACCAATTTCATCATGTGTTTGAATAAATCATAGTTTATTGTAAAATTGACAAATAACAGTGCACCCTGGGAGATAAAAGTGGAGATTATCTTTGTCTTTTTATTAAGTAGCTAGAGGCAAATAAAAGTCATAAAAGAATTTCAATAAGTGACTGTCTCAACAGATCCTATTGGAGCAGCATCAAATATGTCTCCTGGGT
>NW_005872746.1:1728-20029 GCF_000147115.1 Myotis lucifugus | reverse complement strand
TACGTACTGATAAAAATGTTCGTGAGATAGATCTAAAAATAAGTACTTGTATATCCTCTCAGACCACGCTTTTGGCATTATATCTAAAATCTCGCTTCACCCAAAAATCACAAAGATTTTCTCTTATGATTTCTCTTGTAATTTTTATAGTTTTAAATTTGCATTTATGTCTGTGATCCATTTCAGTTAATTTTTGTATATGGTGTAGGGTATGGTTTCAGGTTCATTTTATTAGAGATGGATGTTCACTTTATTAAAAAGATAATCCTTCCTCTACTTAATTGTGTGTGTACTAAAATTGAAAACAATAGGTTCAATACATCTGGGCCTTTTTTAGGACTCTTTACTCTGAGCATTGATCTGCTTGTCTATTTTAGCAGTTCCATACTATCTTGATTACTGTAGCTTTAAAATAAGTCCTGAAAGCAGATAGTGTTACTCATCCAACTTTGTTTTCTTTTTCAAAGTTGTTTTGACAATTGTAGGCCCTTAGAAATGACATATGAATTTTAGAATTAGACTATCTATTGCTACAAAATATAAATATTTAACTTGCTGGAATATGGTAGATTCCCCAAAAAAATGTGGTTGTTGTTTCAAATTATATATATATATATATATATATATATATATATATATATATATATATATACATATATATATCATATATTATACCATTGATAACTCTCACTCTATGGAGAGTACATTTTAATATATAATTCTGCTGTTTGTTAACAAATATGCTCTTTTTTTTGCTGCCTTATTTAAGATCACATAACACATCTCCCCACCTTATTATTCTCATGACTTTGATAATGTCAACTGGATATTTAAATGCAAATAACATTATCTATCATGGTATGTCTTTCTTTCTGAGTACTTTTGACATTTTCATTGTTTGTAAGCAGCTTTATCATACTTATGTAGACATATGTATTATGTAGTCTTAGTTATCCTCACAGTATTTACACTATAAATTTTATTTTCTTGGTTAGTTTAATTATACTTAAAAATCATACTTTCAAGTATAACTGCATTAATAGGTTGAAATTTCAGTGTTTTTTATTCTGAAACCTGCCTATGTTTGCCATGCCCATTCACATTTACCTTAGTGGGTTCTGGTCTAGTTTCTTCTACAGTTTTATGAAAAAAATATATTTTTAAGAAAATTCTCTGTCTGTGTTTATATATGTGTCTATACAGTGTCTATGTATGTATTCATCTATAGTTTTTGTACCAAATGCAGAATACATAATATATATTTGCAAATGGTTTAGAATGTAGAAGTTATCAGTCCCTAAATTTCCAGGACATATTTAAAGTTTACCTGATTTTTATAATAATTTGGTCACTTTAGTAAGATTTAATTGTTGAATACACCAGTCTTTTCTAGAAGTTCTTTATGTTAAGCATCAATAAATGTTCTTTTAGGAACAGATATCTGCTTGGTTTTAGGACTCAAGAACCTGTATACACATCACATTTAATACATCACTGCATAACTTCCCCAATTGAATTTGTTTGCCCTGCTCGAGTTCCAGAAAATTGCTGCAGGCATTAGCATTCTATGGCCAGAATAAATCTTAGGTAGCAGGTACATGACTTTGGACAACTCACTTAAGAAATATGTTTATCACATGGAAAATCAGGGCAATATGCATTAGATAGTATGCATGTGTGTGTGTGCATGTGGGTATCTATTACATGATTAATATACATAATCTACTAATGCATTGATTCAAAGATGTAAATGTTTAAAGATGTAAGTATTATTTGTGTAATGGACCTATCATTAATAACCCATTGCATCCTAGAGTCTATATTTACATAATCAACTGTAATTTTACACTGCCTCCACTCCCCTGATGCCAATATCTATAAGAGCCTTATAATGACCCAGTAAGAACTTTCAAGATATCCTCTGGCATGTTAAAATATACAAAGTGGAATGACCACTTTGTACTTTAAGAAATGACATCTAAACGAGAAATTCAAATCTTTATAGTCTTGGTATGACTTGCATCCCTATCTGTATCAGAAACCGTAGACTCTCAGTGACTCTGGAATGTAATGGAGATCTTCAACCAGCTCTTTTTGATCCCAAACCTCTCTTTCACTCCTGACATGAAGCCATTAAAGACTCCTCATCAGATAGGTGGATTGTTAATACAAAAATAGGATTTGTTACATTTGAGCACAAGTTCTCTGCAACACCAATATTTCACTCACTAAGGAAAATATAAGGAAGATAATGGGAGCTGGCTGAAAAAGGTGAAAGTATTAAGCAAACAGACAAACAGCAAAACCCTTAGAGACAGCAACAGTATGGCGATTACCAGAGGGAAAAGGGAGGGGATAGGTAGGATAGTGTAAAGGAGGAATACATGGTGATGAATGGAGACCTGACCTGTGGTAGTGAACACACAATACAATATACAGATGATGTATTATGAAATTGTACCCCTGAAACCTATATAATTTTATTAACCAATGCTTCCCCAATAAATGTGATATAAGCCAACAAACAAACAAATACTAAATAGATGAAGAAGACAATTGATGAATCTTTTGCCTCAAAAACATGCTGTAGCATGTTAAGACCTAATTACTCATAAGAAAGATAAATGAGCCCTGGTCAATGGGGTAGCTTAGTTGGTTGAAATGTCATCCCAGACACCAAAAGTTTTGAGGTTTTATTTCAAGTCAGGGCACATACCTAGGTTGCTGGTTCAATTTCAGGTCAGGGAGCATATAAGAGGCAACCAATCTCTCTCTCTCTCTCTCTCTCTCTCTCTCTCTCTCTCTCTCTCTCTTTCTCTCTTTCTCTCTCTCCCCACCCCTCCCCTTCCCCCATCCCTTTCTTCTTCTCTCTCTCAAACCAATAAAAAAACACACACACATATCCTGGGATGAGTATAATAAATAAATAAACAAATGATATTATTCTTAATCATTAAACCTGGTAAGTCTGTCTGCCAAAATTTGAAGTGTATATTGCTCTGATGTATATATTGTTTTGTTCTCTCTGTGTACATTGTGTACTTGTGCCTGTTTGTGTTTTAATGTCAACTCTTTATATTGATGGTATTTTTGCTGCTCAAAAGTGGTGGGATAGGTCAACTCTCCTTAACCACTCACACCGTGACTCAATGACTCACTGTTGTTATAATCCTAAGTGTTTTGAACCTCAAAGTTAGTGCTCCATATATATCATGGGACATAACCTCATACTTGCAGGAGGCTGTGTGTGTGTGTGTGTGTGTGTGTGTGTGAGTATGTGTGTGTGTGTTTGAGAATAGGCATATCCACAGACATACACATATATTTAAAGTGTGGAAACAGGAAACTAGACTAAATTTAGTGTTGAAAGCTGATTTCCCCTTTATCCCCTCTTAGAAATGTATGCTCTGTTCTTTTTTTATGCTGATTTTTTTCCTATTGGGATTGCTGTCTTTATCTCACTTAGTTCCTTATAGTCAGCATTCCTATGTATTTGATAGTTTGACTATCATTTTCTTCTTCAGCATCAATGGTTCTGTAAAGCACTGGATTTAGCACAAACCCAATTGAAACCATCATAATTACTTACTATTATATTCTGTACAAATTGCACTTGTCTTTGCGTGGTAAAAGCACTGCATAAATTCTCTTAAGCCTTCATCCTCTGGGGACGCATTTTCCATGTATGCTGGAATGTTGCTACTAATATTTTCAGTCTTCGATCCCTTTTGTTCATGCAAAATCTGTGACTCAATGCAATGTCAAGCTTCTTAGCCATATAAAGCAAAGACTCGGCTTTATAATGAAAACACAGTCCTTTCTGAGAGGGTGCAAGAAAATGCTTTTTATGGTAAATGAGTAAATAACGTCTGCAAGTCTTCACAATTGAACATTATTAAGTTAAACAGACTTATTGAGATGCATAAAGTAATTAGAAGCATTAGGCTGAATTCTCTTGTCAGTTTTTGTGCCTGTCTGCATATTAAAGTCAGTGGGAACTGTTCGCTTTTGGCCTTGGGCAAAACGTAGCCCATTCTGAATAAGAATAGCATCTGCAATTATACTAGCTGAGATAAAAATTAAAAGGCCCATCAATTCTCATGCTTCAGAGCATAAGATTATAACCAGATGGCGCCAGGAGGTTTCCGTTGGGCATGAGGACTCACTAATGGACAGGTGCATTGTGACAATTTCCTTTTGGCCTCCCTCCTCATAATGACTAGCACACACACAGACTTGCCAAACTCAGGACATCACAACAAATGGGACACTTGCATTTTACCAGGATGAAGTCCTGCCATGGCCTAGCAATGCTGAGACTTGGAGATCCTAACAGGTGTGGGGAATGTCAGTGAAAACATTTTAGAATTTCTTTCAACTCAATGGCAATGTAAATTATCTTATTCAAAACTAGCTGCTTTTGTCTTTATATGTGCATTGGTAATTTACCTTAAACTAAATTCATCTCTGGGCATCTATAATAATAAAAGCGTAATATGCTAATTAGACAAGACAGCCGAACAACCTTCTGGATGTCCTTCTGGACGACCTTCTGGAAGAAGCCAGAGCTCTGAGGGCTGAGGCAGGCTGCAGTGGCTTCGAGGGCTGAGCCCTTTGCACAAATTTCGTGCATCGGGCCTCTAGTAACAATAGAAGAAGATACTTGCCAGAGGGAAAAAAAACTCATTGGAGTTTAAAAACCTTTTTATTAAATCTTCACAGGAGGATATGTTTTTATTGATTTTCAGAGAGAGAGAGAGAGAGAGAGAGAGAGAGAGAGAGAGAGGAAGGGTGGGAGTGAGGGAGAGAGAGAGAGGGAGAGAGAGAGAAAGAGAGAGAGAGAGAGAGAGAGAGACCAACTGAGCCATCTGACCAGGGCAGAGTTTAGAAACTTATACACCTGGAAATTAAGAATTAGGTAATTGGTACATATTCACCACACATCCACTAGTTTCTACACACTGATTGGGTTTGTGAAAACTAAACAGAAAAAATATATACAATGCCACAATTCCCTCCAGGGAACTGAAACTTCTCTTTTTAAGCTACATGATATTGGGTGGTATGTAAACTTAATATAAATCTAGAGAATATTATGTGGACTGAAGCAATCAGGAAGCTTTATGGGTTTATATCTGCAGTGGTGGAGAACTGTTGAAATACCAGGGAATTATTTTCTCTTATAATTTATTAAAAACCTAAAAGTTATTTATATATTTTTGTTAATCTTAGACTTAACATGGAAGGATCACTAATGGGCCTTGCCTTTCCTGGGATGTGTATGACCAAGTGGTAATTCATATTTAACCTTGAGTATGCAGACTTATCCCTCGTATAAGGGATGCTCATGGACATATGATTTGATAATCCAAAAATAAGTAAACAATAACTACAAAATAAATTTGTGTTTTGATTTGACTCTTTTGATATAAATGAAAAACAACAGCAATATCAAAATATCTTTCTTGAAGTAATTCATCTCTATCTAGGAGAGCTGTAATTACTTGAAAAATTTTCCTTGAAAAGGCATCTGATTACTAGTGGATTTCAATTTCTAGTCCTACTGTGCCTGTTGAAACAAATACTGGAAGAAATAGTCTTTTTGACCACAACAGCACTTCCTTAAATATAAGTAAACGCATTTAAATAGTTCAGATCTTTTAAAGATTTCCAAGTCATTTTATCATGATAGCCAACATTACCTGGACAAAAACATTTTGTCGATCTTAAGCAGGGATCATTTAATTTAGAACAAGAATTTCATTTAATTTAGAACAAGAATTTTAGTTATTTTTTTATTATGGTAAAACAACGAAATTAGAAAAATAACTAGAAAGTTATTCTCTCATAAAAACAATGACATTTTTTATTAATGCTGCTTCTGTTTGGGTTAGCAAATTAATAAGTCATTTCATGCCTTGTATTAGATTTTCAATGTCATAATACCCACAGAGGTTTTTCAGCAGAGCAATCCTAGGCTCCATCACCCCACTCTGCCATAATCAAAGTTTATTTTTAACTCAAATATTTACATTTATTTTTGTAACATGTACTTTGTTGATTTAACTTCAGTATCACAGATTGTTAGATTTATTTAAAAGTTTGATTTAACCATTGTCATGTCAGCTGTCCCTCTCAGTTTTATTTAACTTCAGGCCTTAAAAGGCTGAGTCAATGTGTTCTTTTGTGATAAATTTATTTTTTAAATAAAATAGATCAAAGCATCCCTTTACAGCATACCTCTCCTCTAGATTTTCATAGTTGCTCAATACATGTTAATAAAGATTTTCATTTAAAGATTCAAGTACATTTTCTTTAACTCATATTGTTCCACCATTTTTAAAAATGTTATGAAGGCTCATTCTTAACTCCTTTACTCTCATTTTATAAAAACCAAAGTTTTTATGTATTAGCCAGATAAGAGAGATCAAATATAACCATAGTGAGATCAAAGAAAAAAAATGGAGAAAGTGATTCAATCATAGGTCTGAAAATAAATACAGGTAAGATTGGAATAATCTTTCTCATTCTGAATGGTTGAAATATCAAGTATTCAGTAAAAAGAAAAAAACCCTTCCTATCTTTAGAACTTTAGATATCTGTCATATTTAAAACAAACTAATAATCTCTAGTTGAATGAAATTAAAGCTCAACCCTCAGATCATAGAATTATGATCTTAAAACACATTTTTGTATCCTTTTTACATAGTTTCACTAAATCCATATTCATCATCTTGGCAATGAGGATGGACACAGAATAGACTCTGCTATCTAGATACAACCTAATGAGAGATTAGCTGATAGAGCAACTCGAACTCTGGCCAATGTGGATTCTACAATGAAGGTGCTGCTGAAGACCCAAAAAGGAACAGATGAATTATGGCATGGGAAAGTCTCCTGGCAGAATGATGACTTGGGTTGGGTCTTATGAGTAAATTTTGAATTTAACAACAGGGATGCAGGAATAGAGGTTCCAGCTCATAAGGACAGTTAAAGTGAGGAGGAATGCATAGTACTCTAATCAAGAGTTTAAATCACTATTTACTGACATCACAATTTGCTTCTATGTCTGATACTTTTTGGAACTTGTGTACCTAAAATTAAATAATGTAGAGTATATTTGTATTATGAACATTTGTGTTATCTATAGGAATAGATAAAATATAATATGGTATATGATATTGACATACAACCATTCATACCCAATATTAAAATAACATCTTTTCATTCAGTTAAATACATCATTGAGTTTGTCAACTATACAATTCAGGATAACTCAGCAAGTTGAATCAATCAAAGAGATAAGAAATATCACTGAATAATAATTCAATTTTTTAATCTGTAATAAATTAGGTATTTTTTATAATGAAAACTTAATTCAAAATAGATGAAACATAAAGGCAACATTGTGGTGCATATATCTGAATAGTCCAGAAGGAGAGATACATTCTGGGTCAGTTTAACTCAGTATCTCCTATACATCATCAAGATCTCAATGTTCTTTGATCTCTCTACACTGTCTTCTGTAACATCAGGGTTATGATAAAACTGTCTTCTCTCAAGATGATGCAACATTTGCATGATTGTGGTCTGTGTCTTCCGGAAGAATACAGAGATTGACTTTAGGAAGTTAGAGAACAGTATACAAGTATCCATATCCCAGCATATTAGTCTGAGTTAAATCATTACATTGGTTTAGGCTTGAATGATCACAATAAATCACTGTGACATGTTTAGAACCATTATGGTTAACCCTTGGACATGGGAGTATGATCATTTCTCCTGCTCTCATCACCATCCCACAACTATGTGGTGTATACCGAGTATACAATAGTTGCCTTAAATTTAGGAAACTAATCATAGTGACTGCTCCTTGTGCACTCCTTAAAGCAATAAATTTATTCTTGAGTTCAGTAGTTTTGCAATAAATATATTAGGAAAAATCTTTTTATCTGTCTATATTTATCTATGATTACTAAGAACATCAACCTATTGATATATCTGCCTAGATAGGCTGCAATATGTCCAGCTTATTTAATTCAATTAAAAATCACAGTTTACATTTTAACATTTGTTTATTCTCTTTTAATAATTGTATACAATTTAGTGTTGAGATACACTTTAATATTCTCTAGATTATAGGTTGAAATATGGTCATCCATAGATTTCCTCTGACTAGGAAGCATGTTTTTTAGCCTGACCCATGTTTTGAATATTGTGGTTGTTTACATTGACATTTTTCATTTTTGACTTCTTTCAAAAATTAAAATGAAAAGTCAGAGCATATGAATATAGTAATATTCCGCATGAGAAATAATCCTTTTTGATGCTCATTAGAGATGTCCCTTATTTGGGTGTGAGCAACCCAGTTTACTTCAGTTGCAAGAGTTTTTTATTGCTCTCCATTGGGTCAGTTTTCTCATTTAACATACTTGTCTGATTTGTGTAAGAATCTGAAGAACTTTGATATAATATTACTTCCTATTTAATAAATGCAATCTCTTCCTTAAAATTGACTGATTGATCTATTTATTCATTCACTATGAAAATGTTTATTACATAATTTCTTGTAGGTATTCTCTACAGATACTAAAAAGGGGATTATATTCTGTTGATCTTGGTATTTAGTTAGAGAACATGACTAAGGCTTGAGAAAAAGTCATAAGTTTGAATATAGTAAACATTATCTTTTAATATATGAGCAGAGGAAGACATAGAGCTCAAGAAGAAAAGTAATGCGGAGGTTAAGGGTTAGAAAACAAAAAGTTCTGTCTGAAACAAGTAAAAGTTTCAAAATTGGGGTCACTGGACTAAAAGGAAAAGCATTAAAACAGTAAGAAATCCAAATAGGGTCGACTTTTGCAGTTTTAGAGTCTTTGATGAGTTTTTTTTTTAAAAAAAATGTGTTTTTATTGGCTTCAGAGAGAGGAAGAGAGGGGCAGAGAAAGAGAAACATCAATGATGAGATTCATTGATTGGCTGCCTCTTGCATGCCCTCTACTGGAGATAGAGCCTGCAACTCAGGCATGTGCTCTGACTGGGAATCAACTGTGACATTCTAGTTCATGGGGTTGATGCTCAATCATTGAGCAACAGGGCCTGGGATATTTTATAGAGTCTTTGCTGAGTTTCTTGAGAAGAAAAATTTTAATGTGATGGAGACAGCATTGAGTCATGAGGTGACTGTGAGATGAGAAGATACAGAGTAAGAATATATTGTTCTAATTCAGGAAGAATGGTAGAGAAGGAGACATGAGCCATTGAAGCAGTGGTAGCTAGAAAGAAAGGGGAGAAGTAGAAACCCTTCTATTTGTTAATGGGGAAGAACCAAGGAATTTGCCCTTTGAAGGTAAAAAGGATCAATAAGGAGGAAAAAATATGGCCCTTCAGAAGACAAGTGGAAAAACAATTTTTTCACAAGAGAAATAACGTTCTTCATCATTGAAACTGAATAAAAGGTAATAAGGCTAGGTACAAATAGGACTGTCAATATCAAGAGAGTGCAAAGAATTGGAGGATTACTTTCAAAGAGGTTATATTATCTCTGTAAATACAGAAACAGCAATGCACTGAAAATGAACAAGATAATAGAAGCTGAAGCAGATCTTTTAGAATCTGAGATGGAAAAGTCTCAGAACTTAAAGGTCCTGAACAAAAAGAGTCCCACACAACAACACAATGGAAGCATCAGAGCAATCCTAAACTGCACATCTGGATCTTTTATGATTAATAAATGTTTTCTGTTGCTTAGTCACTGTGGCTCAGTGGTTGAGTGTCCACCCATGAACCAGGAGGGTCAAGGTTTGATTCTCAGTCAAGGCACAAGTCTGGATTGCAGGCTCCATCCCCAGTAGGGGGCATATAGGAGGCAGTCAATCAATGATTCTCATCATTGTTGTTTCTATTTCTCTCTCCCTCTCTTTCTCTGAAATCAATAGAAAAATTAAAGAAAAAGAATTGTCATCTGTTTTTGTTTAAGGCCCAGTCCTTCAACTATTGTTTTCGAAGTTGAAACTGTATTTGTTGTAACAAATATTCCAAATATCCTATGAAATAACAATGGCATAGCCTGTGGATTAGAAAAGCAGTTACTGTGCTTGCCATTCCTTTATCTCACTGCATGAAAGAGAGTACTATTACCAAAAGAATACAGCAGTACTTGATACATCAACAATATAAATTTTCAATATAAAGATCTGGAAAATGTCAAAAATATGAGTTGACACTCACAGAGTCCTTGCTATGTGCCACATTTTTTCTAAACACTTATTTCATTCCCTGAAGTAGGTATTATTAATGACTAATTTATAGGCAAGTAAACCAGGACGTACAGACGTAAGTAATTGGTTCAAAATTATAATATTACAGTGCACAGATTTAAAACCAGGAAACCTGACTCTAGAACCCATGCTTTTAACTATCATTATCTATCTGTCTGCCTATCTATAGACCATCTTGCTATCTACATCTTTCTCATTTTCTCTGTAGCTTTTTAAAGCAGTGAAACACTTAGTTGAGATGTAAGAGAATTGCTAGACATTTTTTAATAGTTGAAAATGAATCATTCTACATTGTTAAATGATTTTTTCAGCACTGTTCAGGAACTGATTCATATATTATATTATATATGGTGGATGGTTCCTATGATGAAGGAATTGATTTTCTGTTAAATATATATATATATATTAGAAAAACAAGTAGAAGTAAATTGGGGAGGGCTGGCAACAGAATTTTTGAATTGTTGGGCATTATTATGCAGATTACATAGGAAAGGTAACACATGTAAAGAAACTGTTTTAAATTAAATGGTGGGTCAAAGTACTGGAAGACTAAAAGGACTAGAAACTGAGTAAACTGTAAAAATAAGAAGGAAGGGCATCACGGTTTGATTTTAAGAATGGGAATTATGCTTAAATCCATAGTGTCACCATGGCTATAGGATTTGTGGTCATTAAAATAGAAGAGGTAAAGGTACTATAGGGTGAGATTACTCAGCATAGGGTTTTTATTTAGGATTATTTGAAAAAAACAACAACACAGTTATGTTGAATTTCCTGGCTACTAAAACAGTTTGTTTCATGGATAGAAAATTTAATGTATCCATAGAATGTCTTAAAATCTGATTCTATAAATCTGTAACTGTATCCATTGGAACACCTTCTACTGATTACAGAAACAAAGAAATAGCCTGAATTTTACTCTTTTTGTATGAAAGTTTTAAAGATGGATAGCAGGTATTCAATTTTGCTTTGCCCATCCTAAATACTATGCACATTTATTCTTATCCAGGTTTGGTGTTAAGATTAACACAATGGAAGGTGAAATGGTGATGTGGGAAAACCAAATACTTTGGAAACAGACAACCCTGATTTTAAACAATGTTTATATGATTGATCTTAATCTCTCTCAGCCTCAGTTTCCTCATTGTTATATGAAGATGATTATTAGTATGGATACCATCCATTGTCTATCCAATAGTAACCCTTGACTCCCTATTGCTAGCAAACAGAGCCAATTCCCAATAAAAGAGGTTAAACCTATTGAAATTTGCTTCGCTAGGCTTCCTTATGTCTAGAGGTTGACTACATGATTTAGTCATGGGCAGTTGTCTTGAAAGGGCTGTGTGACGGAAGGCTGATGGAAAAGATGCTCCTCATGATAAAACAGAGAAGTGAAAAGATTTGTCTTAGTTTCCCAAATGCTGAGGATAGTGTTTTGGGTGGATTGGGGTATTTCTGCAGCCATTATATGAACAAAGGATTATTTTATGGATATACTGAGAGTAGAAAGTTTAAAACAATCCAGAAATATCTACTTCCAGACTTAATGTTAAGTGAAATAATGATTTATTTATTTTTGTTGTTAATCCTCACCCGAGGATATTTTTCCCATTGATTTTTAGAGAGAGTAGAAGGGAGGGAGAGAGAAAAAGAGAGAAACATCAATTCAAGAGAGACCCATTCATTGGTTGTCTCCTGAACCTCAGCCAGGACTGGGGATCAAACCTGCAACCCAGATATGTGCCCTTGACTGGGAAGTGCCTGAGCCTAAGCTCTAACCACTGAACAACATAGGCCAGGGGTATAATTCACTTTTAATAAAATATTTTATTACTTGCAGCTTAGTGTCCTAACTGCTAAAATTATCTACATGAAAAGGGAATGGAATCTTAACTGGTAGCACAGTTGATATTAATTATTTAGAAATGGTTTTTAATCAATTTCTGATTTAAATATAAATAAATATAGGCTATATGCAATGCAATATAACTCATGATCCCATCATAACTTAACACTTGTTTTAATGCTACCTAGAATTAAATGATTTATATGTCTTTTAAATCAATCATAATGTATAGTTGACTGATAGTAAGCTTGTTCACCAGGATAAACCCACATATATAAACAGGGTGAGGCAAAGGTAGGTTTACAGTTGTGAGTAGGTGAAACATAATTTTATTCTTGCATTATTATTTGTCAATTACTGTATCATTTTCCATATGAATAACTGTAAACTTATGTTTGTCAACCCCCTGTTTATATGTATGTATACATATGTAAGTATACATATATAAGTACATATATATGTATATGTATATGTAAGTATATATATGTGAGTATCTACACTAATAAAAGAGAAAAATGGTAATTGGCGTACGACCGCTATCCTTCTGATTGGCTAATCAGCGTATCCTTATGCAAATTAACTGTCAGCCAAGATGGCGGCCGGCAGCCAGGCAGTTGGAAGCGAACATGAGGCTTCCTTGCTCCAGTGACTGCAGACTCCAACGTTCCCCGCCTGACTTTCCGGACTCTGAGCCGGCAGTTTGAAACATTCTAACAAATATAGCCGGCTGGGATCTCAGAGCTGAAGTTATACATTGTTTCGATTATAGAACGGCAAACAAACCAGCAGCGGAAGCCTCAGAGCTAGAGCCAGAGCTAAAGCTGGCCCAGAAGAAAAAAAAAAAAAGAAAAAAAGGAGCGGTTGGGAGCTTCCCGCCAGCCTGAAAGCAGTCAAAACCGCCAGCCTGAAAGCAGCCCTCAGCCCCTCACCCGGACTGGCCAGGCACCCCAGTGGGGACCCCCACCCTGAAGGGTGTGTGACCAGCTGCAAACAGCCATCATCCCCTCATCCAGGCTGGCCAGGCACCACAGTGGGGACCCCCACCCTGATCCAGGACACCCTTCAGGGCAAACCAGCCGGCCCCCAGGCCTCTATCCTATATAGTAAAAGGGTAATATGCCTCCCAGCACCGGGATCAGAGGAGCCGCGAGGCCTCCTGGCACCAGATCAGCATGACAGGGTGCAGCGCCCAAACCCCCTGATCGCCCTGCGGCTCTGTGTGTGACAGGGTGTGGCGTCCCAACCCCCTGATCAGCCCCTGCTCTGTGTGTGACAGGGGGTGGCGCCCCAACCCCCCCCCCGACCCTGCCTTGAGTGTGACAGGGGGCGGTGCCCCAACCCCCCAATCAGCCATACCCTGAGTGTGACTGAGGGTGGCATCGCAACCTCCCAATCTGCCCTGCTCTGTGCATGACAGGGGGCAGCGCCCCAACTCCCAATCAGCCCTGCTCTGAGCCCGACCAGGGGCTGCACCTAGGGATTGGGCCTGCCCTCTGCCACCCGGGAGCAGGCCTAAGCCAGCAGGTCGTTATCTCCCGAGGGGTCCCAGACTGTGAGAGGGCACAGGTCGGGCTGAGGGGCCCCCCCTTCCCCCCCGAGTGCACAAATTTTTGTGCACCGGGCCTCTAGTAATATATAATGTCTATTACAGTTAAAAGAAACAATGAAGTGAAAGAGTGGTTTTATTTATATAAATTTTGAAGAGAAAGATACACTTTCAATCAAGCAGTAAGAGTTTTTATGAAAAAGATAAAGAGATAAATCTTATGTTAGGTATTTTTATGACTCAAAGAAAAAGAGGACAAGAATCTTTTAGAGGAAAAAAAAAATGTAAGGCTAAATTTAGCCTTGAAAATTACCTCAAAGTGCTTTTCCTCTTCATTTACAAAAATTAACATAATGTTACTCTTCCAAAATAATGGCTCTGCATTTTCACATCCTGCTAGTTTACAAATAAAGTTAAAAGTGCATCATTTTTTCATTTATCATTATGTAACATGTGATTGCAATTCGTATTATTTGCATTGAAGATTAAATATTTTTACTTCTTTTTAAACACCTCATCCTACACTTTAAAGACTAACTTAAGAAGCAATTAACAGTGACACCTTTTACTCCACAGCTTCGAAGTGGAAAATTAGAATCTGGCTAGGCTAGAGGCAGTGTGTAACATAACAACCTTTATAATGCTCCAGCTTGAACTATAGATCCTTAGGCAAGCAGAAGAAGTGTGCTGTTTGGGGGCCTCCAGCCCATTCTAGGAGGATAATGGGCTAATCATTTCAGGGAAAATGTCAGAGTGTTTTCCCAGAAGCTATTTGTAACAACACAGCACAGCTGCAGGTATAAATGCTTCCATTCTTCCAGCTTTGAATTCAGTCCTCAGAGTCACTTTTACTTCCTTCATCAAAATGGACCATGACTCTAATAAACTGGTAGATATTATACAATCTAGTCGATAAAGGTGAGGATACTACCTCCCTTAAACATTAAGCCTTTGCCTGCACTGAAAGTTTGTAAAACTTTTGGTAAAGTTGTTAATATCGGTAAGTAAAATGCCTCTTTCCAGGATAACACGTGTTTCTTATACCAGTGCCTAGTAAAATCACATAAAAGAAAGCAAGCTTCCATGGCAGCTTTGGAAGACAAAATCCCCCATGTTTGTATAAATACCTACAAAGGCTTTATTTGTGAGCCCAAGAAAATCTTGAACGCAAAATTAAAATTGGTTACTGAGCCTGAATGTCTGAAAGTCTCTAACAACTTCTTTCAGGGTAAGAAACAGCACCTAGTAGTTCTCTGTCTTCCAGCATCATACACATATAGTAATTCCTTCCATTATTTTGTGAGTTAATTGCGTTTGCATTAAAGAAAAGCTTGAGGTCACTGAATCATTTTATTTTAGAATTAAATCTTCAGCGTGGAGTGTAATTGTGCTTGAGAATGAACACTATAGATTTTTATTAGGGCAAACGCTGTTGACTAACAATGGTGTATTTTGTAGAAAGTGTTGTGTGCTGTTGTTTTTTTAATATATCCTCCATGTTCTACCTTTTTGGCAAGAGATGCTTCATGGGGAAATTAGCCTTTACTTCTTATTTATGTTGACATTTGATTTTGAAATTTACTTATTGATTGCTAGAGGGAATACAGATTTTGAGAAATGTATGAGTTAAAGAGATTGTTCTTCAAACCCTCGAATGGTGACCATGTATGCAGCTGTAAAATCCTCTCTGATTACCCACAAAAAACATTGTTTTTACTTAAACTATATTTTCCTCCTTTCTCTTTCCAGTTGAATTAAATCCAATTTTCTTTTGCAACATTCCTTATAGTAATTAAAATGGTAATGAGCATTTAAAAAAGTGCTTAAGATATTTTTGTTGTATTGCATTAAGAATCTCATAAAATGGAACAGAGAATTCACCAAAGAGGCAAAGGCCTGGTTTCTATTCTTGGCTCCGCCTCTAATAAATAGTATGTTGTCTAGTTTTCTTTCATTTCCTTCTGTTACAGGCACCCCTGAAACACCAGAAAAGGTGTTATCAGACCACCCCCTGCATCAGAGGGAGAGGGCTGTCCCTTCCTGGGTTCTTGTTGGGTCTGGTAGGAGGGAATTCAAACAAGTGACTCCTGATGATTGCATGGTAGTAAAGCCAATTTACTCAAAGATAAAATAAGTAAATGTATTTTAAAAGCAAGGCAAACAAATCTATTAAACTAAATCAGGCCTAGTGCACAGATGGGCTTCTCAGCTAGCCTGAGAAGTGAGTGTGGTAGGGGCTCGAGGGATTATATACCCTTTTGTCTATAGGTTTCAAAATCCCTCTGCAGGGTATGTTGGTAGAGTTTAACTCTCAAGCTTCCCCTTTTCCTTTGTCAAGGCTTTCCCAGAATTCATGAGAAGCTTTTGGCAATTTTATCTTTAACAAGCCCTGAGACTGCTGGCTTCTCTATTTAAACAGTGAAATGAACACTCCCACTTCCCTCCTCCTTCCCCCAAATAGCTGACTTCTTTGAGATAAATGTCTCCCTTCTTCCCTCTCCTTGCCTTCATTCTTATTGAGGAGAGGAGTATTAACCATTTAATTTCAGTTGTCCTTGGGGAAGACAAGGGCTTGTTATTTGCAGGCTAGCTCTAAGCTGCCCAGACTGCCTGGCCCTGTTCAATTTTTTTTGTCTCAGTTACCCTATTCCTCCTTCCCTAGAATTCTAGCTTCTCACTATCCCAGAACACTTCTCTTCCAGGATGTATTTTATAAATGTTTCCCATATATAAGAATTGCTACATCACAATTTACTGAAAATATTTTCTTTCGATATCTAATATTTTTTTCAGCTATTCCATTAATTCCAAGGAAATTTTCTACTATCTTTTTATTATTGCCTCTCTATCTGTAAACTCTTAACAATTTTATAGATCAGAGCTTCTCTCTATGAATCACTCTACTTACTTAAAAAAATAAACAATAACAATAATATAACTAGTCTTTTACTTTTTGAGGTCTGTCTGGGCCTCATTCATTCTTCAGGATCCTATATATATTTCTATAATTCATAAGAGATCTTGTTCTTCATTAATACTTAAAATATTTAATTACTTATTTAAGGTAAGTTATCTTTTGGCATTATTACTCTGAACTTTTTCATGTATGTTTAGTTTGCACCCTCATACTTCAAGACTCCTTTTGAGTAAGTCCCTCTCTTTTTAAATATACTTGGCAGATTCAATTGTTGCTCTTTTTAGCAGAAATCAATGACATAGAGACCAAAAAAACAATACAGAAAATCAATGAAACCAAGAGCTGGTTCTTTGAAAGGATAAACAAGATTGACAAACCCCTCGCCAGGCTCACCAAGAAGCAAAGAGAAAGGTCCCAAATAAACCAAATCAGAAATGATAGAGGCGAAATAACAACAGACCCCACAGAAATACAAATGATTGTTAAACAATACTACGGGCAACTCTACTCCAACAAACTAGACAACCTGGAGGAAATGGACAAATTCCTAGAAAAATACAACATTCCAAAACTCAATCAGGAAGAATCTAAAAACCTCAATAGGCCAATAACTATGGAAGAAATTGAAGCAGTCATCAGAAAGCTTCCAGCAAACAAAAGCCCAGGGCCAGACGGCTTCACAGGGGGGTTCTACCAAACATTCAAGGAAGAACTAAAACCTACCCTCCTCAGACTACTACAAAAAATTCAAGAGGAAGGAACACTTCCAAGCTCATTCTATGAAGCCAGCATCACCCTAATACCAAAACCAGGTAAAGACATCACAATGAAAGAGAATTACAGGCCAATATCCCTCATGAACATAGATGCCAAAATCCTCAACAAAATCTTAGCAAATCGGATCCAGCAGTACATCAGAAGGATCATACACCATGACCAAGTACGATTTATCCCAGAGATGCAAGGATGGTACAACATCCGTAAATCAATAAATGTGATACATCACATAAACAAATTGAAAGAAAAAAACCACATGGTCATATCAATTGATGCAGAAAAAGCATTCGACAAAATCCAACACCCATTTTTGATAAAAACTCTCAGAAAGGTGGGAATAGAAGGATCATACCTCAACATAATAAAAGCCATATATGACAAGCCCACAGCCAACATCATACTCAATGGTCAAAAACTAACACCATTTCCCCTAAGAACAGGAACAAGACAGGGATGCCCACTCTCACCACTCCTGTTCAACATAGTACTGGAAGTATTAGCCATTGCAATTAGGCAAGAAGAAGAAATAAAAGGCATCCAAATTGGAAAAGAGGAAGTAAAACTGTCCTTATTTGCAGATGACATGATATTATACATACAAAACCCTAGAGACTCCATCAAAAAGCTACTAGACTTAATACATGAATTTGGCAATGTAGCAGGATACAAAATTAACCCCAAGAAATCTGAGGCATTTCTATACACCAATAGTGAACTTTCAGAAAGAGAGATTAGAAAAACAATCCCATTTACCATCGCACCAAAAAAATTAAGATACCTAGGAATAAACTTAACTAAAGAGGTTAAAGACCTCTACTCAGAAAACTACAGGACGCTGAAAAAAGAGATAGAGGAAGACATAAACAGATGGAAGAACATACCATGTTCTTGGATTGGTAGAGATCAACATCATTAAAATGTCCATACTACCCAAA
>NW_005872746.1:0-1574 GCF_000147115.1 Myotis lucifugus | reverse complement strand
AATAGAGAAGTCCAGAAATTAGCCCCGAACCAATATGCTCAATTAAATTTGACAAAGGAGGCATGAACATACAATGGAGCCAAGATAGTCTCTTCAATAAATGGTGTTGGGAAAATTGGACAGATATATGCAAGAAAATGAAACTAGACCACCAACTTACACCATACACAAGAATAAACTCAAAATGGATAAAGGACTTAAATGTACGACAGGAAACCATAAAAATTCTAGAAGAATACAAAGGCAACAAAATCTCAGACTTATGCCAAAACAATTTCTTCACTGATACAGCTCCTAGGGCAGTTGAAACTAAAGAGAAACTGAACAAATGGGACTACATCAAAATAAAAAGCTTCTGCACAGCAAAAGAAACCATCAACAAAACAACAAGAAAACCCACTTCATGGGAAAACATATTTGCCAACGTCATATCTGATAAGGGCTTAATCTCCAAAATTTATAGGGAACTCATACAACTTAACAAAAAGAAGATAAACAATCCAATCAAAAAATGGGCAAAGGATCTAAATAGACACCTTTCAAAAGAGGACATTCAGAAAGCCAAGAGGCATATGAAAACATGCTCAAAGTCACTAATCATCCGAGAGATGCAAATCAAAACAACAATGAGGTACCATCTCACACCTGTCAGAATGGCCATCATCAACAAATCAACAAACGACAAGTGCTGGAGAGGATGTGGAGAAAAAGGAACACTTGTGCACTGCTGGTGGGAATGCAGACTGGTGCAGCCACTATGGAAGGCAGTATGGAGGTTCCTCAAAAAATTGGAAATGGAACTCCCATTTGACCCTGTGATCCCACTACTAGGAATACATCCCAAGAAACCAGAAACACCTATCAGAAAGGATATATGTAACCAGATGTTCATAGCAGCACAATTCACAATAGCTAAGACCTGGAAACAGCCTAAGTGCCCATCAGTAGATGAATGGATTAGAAAACTGTGGTACATCTACACGATGGAATACTATGCTGCTGTTAAAAAGAAGGAACTCCTACCATTTGCAACATCATGGATGGAACTGGAGAGCATTATGCTAAGTGAAACAAGCCAGTCAATGAAGGAAAAATACCACATGATCTCACTCATTCATGGATAATAAAGACCATTACAAACTTTTGAACAATAATAGATACAGAGGCAGAGCTGCCTCAAACTGATTGCCAAACTGCAGTGGGAAGGCCAGAGAGAGTTGGGGGGCAGGAGGGAGGGGAGTAAGAGATCAACTGAAGGACTTGTATGCATGCATATAAGCATAACTAATGGACATAAGACACTGGGGGGTAAGGGAGGGTAGGGGTGTGTCAAGGGCGGGGGGGAAAAAAAAGGACACTTATGTAATACCCTTTGTAATACTTTAAGCGAAAAATAAAAAAATATTAAAAAAAAAAAAAGAAATAACTAAATTAATGTATTTTACTTCATACCAAAAGAGTTCAAAGAATGGTGATGATTAATAAACCTTCCCCAAATTCTCTAAAGTCCTTATGCTCAATTAATGCTAAATTATCAAGACTAACAGAGGTGCAGGATGCTGATGGAACCTGCT
>NW_005872745.1:0-43242 GCF_000147115.1 Myotis lucifugus | reverse complement strand
CCACCCCCGGGGATTTCTGTGCTTCTGTTTTCCCTTGTGCGGCGCTTGATATTATTGGTTGTTTGTAGTTTGTCTTCATCTCTAGGGATCCGTTGCTGAAATTTGTTGGGATTAGTGGCGGTTCTATCGGAGTTTTCTCCTCATATGAATATTCTCCTCCCCTCTTCTACTCCATTCTCTTTTCCCTCTTACTTTTTTTTCTGTTTTCTCTACTATCTTTTTCTCTTCTTTGTTCCTTATCCCCCAACTCTCTTAGCTCAGGTGGCCACCTTTATTTGGGGTTATTAATACCGTAAATAAATTTCTGTTCAGTGCCTGGTACGTTATGCATTGTTGTGTTGTATTCTGTGCCTTTAAATCAACACAACAGATCCAAGCAACAACGGCCTCCTGATCACCACCCGCTCTCTCTGAGGAAAAGTTGCTGTGTGTTAAGCCTCCCTCCACCAGCCAGAGGTCAATCCCGACACACTGCCACCCAGAGGCAGAGCCAGAAGAGCGACCACAGCTGTGAACAGCACCCATCAGAGGACCTACTACCAACGGAGGAGCAGCTGCTACCACAACCACCCAAGGAGCAACCACAGCCCGAGGAGCCACTGCCACCCAAGGAGCAGCCACTGAACAACTCAATATCTATATATGTCCATGAGATCAAACATGGGTAGACAAAGAAACCCCCAAAGGAAAAAAAGGAGGACTTGCCAGAAAAGCAGCTAAGTGATACAGAGGCATGCAACATGACAGAAAAAGAATTCAGAATAAGGGTCCTAGAGTGCATAAACCAGATGGAGGAAAAAATCAACAACATATACAATAAGCAAGAAGAAACAGATGAAAAAATCAACAACTTAAGTAAGACCCAAGAAGAAATGAAAAGCGATATAGCTGCAATAAAAAACACCATTGAAAGTATCAACAGTAGACTAGAAGAAGCGGAGGACCGAATTAGTGAATTAGAAGACAAGGAAGCAAACCACACCCAAACTGTACTTCAATTGGAGAAAAAAATTAAGACAGGAGGAGAGTCTAAGGGAGCATTGGGACAACATGAAACGAAACAACATACGAATAATAGGGGTGCCAGAACAACAGAAAGAGGAACAAGGATTAGAAAACCTATTCGAAGAAATAATATCAGAAAACTTCCCTGAGGAGGGGAAGAAAAAAGTCACACAAGCCCAGAGAGTCCCAAACAAGGTGAACCCGAAAAGACCCACACCAAGACACATCATAATTACCATGGCAAATGTTCAGGACAAAGAGAGAATCTTACAGGCTGCAAGAGAGAGACGGAGAGTTACATACAAGGGATCTCCCATTAGATTATCAAATGATTTCTCAACAGAAACACATAAGGCCAGAAAAGAATGGATGGAAATTTACAAAGTGATACAAAGCAAAGGACTGAATCTTAGAATACTCTATCCAGCCAGGCTATCATTCAAAATTGAAGGGGAAATAAGAAGCTTCACAGACAAAAAAAGGCTGAGGGAATTTATCACCACCAAGCCAGCAATACAAGAAATGCAAAAGGGACTGGTGTAAAAAGAAGAAATAACAAGCTCAGAAAGAAAACAGCCACACAAAAAAATAAATGGCTACAAACAAGTACCTTTCAATAATAACTTTAAATGTAAATGGAGTAAATGCTCCAACCAAAAGACATTGAGTGGCTGAATGGATAAAAAATCATGACCCATACATTTGCTGTCTAAAAGAGACCCACCTCATTAGAAGGGACTCACACAGACTGAAAGTAAAGGGATGGAAAAATATCTTTCAGACAAATGGAAATGAAAAGAAAGCTGGGTTAGCAATACTTATATCAGACAAAATAAACCTCAAAGTGAAGGGCATAACAACAGATAAGGAAGGTCACTTCATAATATTAAAGGGATCAATACAACAAGAAGATATAACCCTGGTAAGCATATATGCACCCAATGAAGGAACACCCAAATACATTAAAAAAAACTGGAAGATATCAAAGGAGAGATCGACAACAATACAATCATAGTAGGGGACTTTAATACACCACTGACATCACTGGATAAGTCCGATAGACAAACAATCAGCAAAGAAACAGCAATCCTAAATGACTCACTAGATCAGATGGTCTTAATTGACATCTTCAGAACACTTCACCCCAAGGCCATGGAATATACCTTCCACTCAGATGCTCATTGGACAGATTCAAAAATAGACCACATATTGGGCCACAAGCAAAGTCTCCCCAAATTCAAGAAGATTGAAATCATACCAAGCATCTTCTCAGACCACAAGGGCATAATATTATAATAAACTATAATAAAAACAACCCAAAGTACTCAAACACTTGGAAGCTGAATAGCATGTTATTAAATATTGATTGGGTTAACAATGAGATCACAGAAGAAATTAAAAACATCCTGGAAACTAATGACAATGAAAACACAACAATGCAAAACCTCTGGGACACAATGAAAGCAGTCCTGAGAGGAAAGTTTATAGCTCTACAGGCCTATCTCAAAAAAACAAGAAAAAATGGTAGTAAATCATCTAACTCTACCACTCAAAGAATTAGAAAGAGAGCAACAAGAAAACCCCAGACTGAGCAGAAGGAAGGAGATATTAAAGATTAGAGCAGAAATAAATGACATAGAGACCAAAACAACAATACAGAAAATCAATGGAACCAAGAGCTGGTTCTTTGAAAGGATAAACGAGATTGACAAACATCTAGCCAGAATCACCAAGAAGCAAAGAGAGAGGACCCAAATAAACAAAATCAGAAACGATAGAGGGGAAATAACAACAGACCCCACAGAAATACAAATGATTGTTAAAAAATACTATGGACAGCTCTACTCCAACAAAATAGACAACCTGGGGGAAAGGACAAATTCCTAGAAAAATACAACATTCCAAAACTCAATCAGGAAGAATCTAAAAATCTCAATAGGCCAATAACAATGGAAGAAATTGAAGCAGTCATCAAAAAGGTTCCAGCAAACAAAAGCCCAGGACCAGACGGCTTCACAGGGGAGTTTTACCAAACATTCAAGGAAGAATTAAACCTATCCTCCTCAGACTACTACAAAAAATTCAAGAGGAAGGAATACTTCCAAGCTCATTCTATGAAGCCAGCATCACCCTAATACCAAAACCAGGTAAAGACAACACAATGAAAGAGAATTACAGGCCAATATCCCTCATGAACATAGATGCCAAAATCCTCAACAAAATCTTAGCAAATCGGATCCAACAGTACATCAGAAAGATCATACAACATGACCAAGTAGGATTCATCCCAGGGATGCAAGGATGGTACAATATCAGCAAATCAATAAACGTGATACATCACATAAACAAATTGAAAGAAAAAAAACACATGGTCATATCAATTGATGCAGAAAAAGCATTTGACAAAATCCAACACCCATTTTTGATAACTCTCAGCAAGGCGGGAGTAGAAGGATCATACCTCAGCATAATAAAAGCCATATATGACAGGCCCACAGCCAACATCATACTCAATGGACAAAAACTAACACCATTTCCCCTAAGAACAGGAACAAGACAGGGATGCCCACTCTCACCACTCCTGTTCAACATAGTATTGGAAGTATTAGCCATTGCAATTAGACAAGAAGAAGAAGAAATAAAAGGCATTCAAATTGGAAAAGAGGGAGTAAAACTGTCCTTATTTGCAGATGACATGATATTATACATACAAACCCTAGAGAGTCCATCAAAAAACTACTAGACTTAATACATGAATTTGGCAATGTAAGAGGATACAAAATTAACCCCAAGAAATCTGAGGCATTTCTATACACCAATAGTGAACTTTCAGAAAGAGAGATTATAAAAACAATCCCATTTACCATCACACCAAAAAAATTAAGCTACCTAGGAATAAACTTAACTAAAGAGGTAAAAGACCTCTACTCAGAAAACTACATGATGTTGAAAAAAGAGATAGAGGAAGACATAAAGAGATGGAAGAACATACCGTGTTCATGGATTGGTAGAATCAACATCATTAAAATGTCCATACTACCTAAAGCAATCTATAAATTCAACGTCTTCCAATTAAAATACCAACGCATACTTCACAGATCTAGAATGAACTCTCCAAAAACTCATCTGGAATAAAAAAAGACCCCAAATAGCTGCAGCAATCCTGAGAAAGAACAAAGTAGGTTGGATCTCAATACCAGATATCAAGCTCTATTACAAAGCCAATGTTCTCAAAACTGCCTGATACTGGCACAAGAACAGACATATAGACCAATGGAATAGAATAGAGAGCCCAGAAATTGGCCCGAACCAATATGCTCAATTAATATTTGACAAAGGAGGCAAGAACATACAGTGGAGCCAAGATAGTCTCTTCAATAAATGGTGTTGGGAAAATTGGACAGATATATGCAAGAAAATGAAACTAGACCACCAACTTACACCATACACAAAAATAAACTCAAAATGGATAAAGGACTTAAATGTACGACAGGAAACCATAAAAATTCTAGAAGAATCCAAAGGCAACAAAATCTCAGACATATGCCGAAGCAATTTCTTCACTGATACAGCTCCGAGGGCACTTGAAACTAAAGAGAAAATGACCAAATGGGACTTCATCAAAATAAAAAGCTTCTGCACAGCAAAAGAAACCAACAAAACAACAAGAAAACCCACTGCGTGGGAAAACATATTTGCCATGTCATATCTGATAAGGGCCTAATCTCCAAAATTTATAGGGAACTCATACAACTTAACAAAAGGAAGATAAACAATCCAATCAAAAAATGGGCAAAGGACCTAAATAGACACCTTTCAAAAGAGGACATTCAGAAAGCCAAGAGACATATGAAAACATGCTCAAAGTCCCTAATCATCCAAGAGATGCAAATCAAAACAACAATGAGGTACCATCTCACACCTGTCAGAATGGCTATCATCAACAAATCAACAAATGACAAGTGCTGGCGAGGATGTGGAGAAAAAGGAACACTCGTACACTGCTGGTGGGAATGCAGACTGGTGCAGCCACTATGGAAGACAGTATGGAGTTTCCTCAAAAAACAAAAAATGGAACTCCCATTTGACCCTGTGATCCCACTTCTAGGAATATATCCCAAGAAACCAGAAACACCAATCAGAAAGGATATATGCACCCATATGTTCATAGCAGCACAATTCACCATAGCTAAGATCTGGAAACAGCCTAAGTGCCCATCAGTAGATGAATGGATTAGAAAACTGTGGTACATCTACGCGATGGAATACTATGCTGCTGTAAAAAAGAAGGAACTCTTACCATTTGCAATGGCATGGATGGAACTGGAAAGCATTATGCTAAGTAAAACAAGCCAGTCAATGAAGGAAAAATACCACATGATCTCACTCATTCATGGGTAATAGAGACCTTTATAAACTTCTGAACAATAATAGATACAGAGGCAGAGCTGCCTCACAGATTGTCAAACTGCAGCGGGAAGGCCGAGGAGGGAGGCGGGTAAGAGATCAACTGAAGAACTTGTATGCATGCATATAAGCATAACCAATGGACATAAGACACTGGGGGGTAGGGGAGGCCCGGGTATTGTCAAGGGCGGGGGGGAAAAAAGGACACATATGTAATACCCTTTGTAATACTTTAAGCAATAAAAAAATTGAGATATAATTGACATATAACATTGCATTAGTTTTGGATATACAACTTAATGATTTGATATTACATGTTTTGCAAACGATCACCACAGTAAGTCTAGTTAATATCCATTACCACACAGTTAAAATTTTTTTCTTGTGGAAAATACCATAATAATTAAATCATCAATTTATTCATTCACTAATTCACCCCATGGCTCTGCATCCAGTTGATCCATATTCAGTGATGCCTGACATATGCTACATTGTAGGGCACAGCAGGGAACAAAACAGAGCCAGACGCCGCCTTCAAGGTCTACAAGGTAGAACAGGTATTAAACTAGTAAAGCATATGAACAGTTTGTGACGACTCCACAGAATGAAAACAGGGGATCCTGTGTGAAAATCCTAGGGTGCCTATGAAGCTGCTTGGACCCTGTGACCAGGAAAGTCACTCTGAGAAGAACACGCATAAACTGGGACCCAAAGGTTGAGATGTAACCAAGAGTTGGCCAAGAGCTGAGAGGAGCATGACCCACTCCTCAGGGGGAGGCTGGCTGTAAGGAGCATCTGTTTGAAGTGCACAAGGGATCAGAAGAAGGTCAGTGTGTCTGGAGCCCCCTGAGCAAGGGAAGGTGGAGTGAGATGAGGTCAGAGAGAGGGCAGAATCCTGCAGAGCTATGTGTGGAAGGGAGGAGTTTGGCTCTGGTTGTGAAGGACACAGAAAAGGGTGTCACTCGCAGAGGACTGCCAGGATGGAAGTTATGTTATGAGGCAGGTGCCAGTGACACAGCCCCCAACTCTGAGGGCCCCAGTCAAGTGGTGGGGACATCTGAGCAAGTCACTGTGGTGTGGTGCTGACAGAGGTCTAGTTCTGTGGGGCCAGGAAGGTCCTCCCGGGATGAGAGAGGCACGAAGCCCTTGGTGTCAGTCACTGAATGGCGCTTGAGTCACTTAAAAATACAATCAGGTCTCTGCTGATTTGTGTTAAAATCCCATCGAATGAATGTAAGAGCTTAAATAACTTCAGTAACATGAACGGCATTGCTATTTTTAAATGCTATATTAAGTTTTATTTTGAAGACATCAAATAAATTTAAAATTTGATATAATTAAATAATCCCATTCGGGTGTTTAAACATCCACCTTGAGTGGCTTTTATGCATGAGTTTTTCTTGATATCTAAAGAATTCTAATTTCTTTTTTAAGTTATATTTGAACATAAGATAGTGCCTCTTCAGGTTTATCTTTAAAAGGGGCTCGAATGGGGAGTTTACAGGTTACATTTACTTATTACCTAAAGAATATTCCAAGTCTATAGGAGCTGGCCTCTGTGAAGTCATCGTCCCATCCTGCCCATCGGTGCCTTCCTCTGGGGTCTTCTAGCGTTTAGTGTTTACAGCATAACCTGTTGAGCTCACCTGCACCCATGATTTAACTAGCCCCCACTAACCTGCTCTCCCCCCAGTTTCTTTTTCCGGCTTTTGTTCCCCAATGTTTAAATCTTTCTCATCCAGTGTCCATGTGGCTGGTCATACCTGCTAGTTGTCCGTCACAGCTGTGTTCCTCCAGGTCTAGGTCTCAATTCCTGACTGGACCGTTGACATTCATCCAAGCCATCCTACTTCTCCCTCCTCCTCCTCCTCCAGTCTCAGCCTGCAGTTCAGAATGAGTGCTGTTAGATATGCATCCTTGTGCAGCGTTATGGACAGAGATGCATTTGAACACTTCTAACAGTGCTGTTTTGCCAGGGAACCAGATGGCTGCTGGTCAAAGCACACCACCTTGTAGGAGATGAGAGGGTGTACTTACAGGGGAGGTTTGAGTGCTGTGGCAGATTGCTCTGTGCTTCATTCACCAGTCCGTGCTGTTGTGCATCAATACTGTACACTCAGACAGGTTTGCAAAGATTATGCCCTGTGGTAGTGTACACACTATCATATGTATATCTATGTGTTAATTTTTAATATGTTTTTGTTAACTTCAGAGAGAAAGGGAGAGGGAGAGAGAGAGATAGAGACATCAATGATGAGAAAGAATAACTGATAGGTTGCCTCCTGCATGCCCCCTATTGGGAATTGAGCCAGAAACGCTGGGGTTGTGCCCTGACTTGAATTGAACTGTGACCTCCTGGTTTAGAGTTGAATGTTCAACCACTGAGCGACACTGGCCCGACTTATGCATTAATTTTTAAAGTACTGACTCTTTCAACATAAACATCTAATTTTGTTGAAAAGAAGGATCCCTGAGAGTAACTTGCCAGCATGATTGTCAAGTGTGTGCTCACAAGGTTCATTTTCCTGTGCTGGGACCTCCCCAGTCACAAAGCTGACTGGCAGCCATATCTGACTTTCCGTCAGCGTGGCTCTCACTGTTTTCTCCACCCTGGTTGTTCCTTGAGACAACACTCCATCCAATTTGCAGCCCTACGCAAGCTGTTTGTAGCCAATATTCCATATGAGTGGCCTATCTTGGCTCAGGCTTTAGACTTTACTAAAATCTCAAACAAGCAGCAGCTGGCATTGAACCTATCAATAAAAGGCCCAAGACTCTGCACTAGCACCAGCCTGTTTTGCTTCACAGCTGGGTCTTGCCTGGGCACTTCCTAGCCCGAAACAAATAGCAGCCATCTGCAGATCTCTCTGTAGCTCCTGCTAGGTGGCCCCAGGCAGTGGCTGACTTTACACCTCCTGGAGGCCCCAAGCCAATGAATCTGGGGGACAGCTTCATTTTTGAATATGTCCCATGAGCACCTGAGAGGAATGTATATTCCATGGCTTTGGGGTGAAGTGTTCTGAAGATGTCAATTAAGTCCATCTGATCAAGTGAGTCATTTAGGATTGCTGTTTCTTTGCTGATTGTTTGTCTAGCGGACTTATCCAGTGATGTCAGTGGTGTATTAAAGTCCCCTACTATGATTATATTGTTGTTGATCTCTCCTTTGATATCTTCCAGGAGTTTTTTTATGAATTTGGGTTCTCCTGCATTGGGTGCATATATGTTTACCAGGGTTATATCTTCTTGTTGTATTGATCCCTTTAGTATTATGAAGTGGCCTTCCTTATCTCTGGATATGGCCTTCACTTTGAGATGTATTTTGTCCGATATAAGTATTGCTACCCCAGCTTTCTTTTCTTTCCATTTGCTTGAAAGATATTTTTCCATCCCTTTACTTTCAGTCTGTGTGAGTCCCTTCTAATGAGGTGGGTCTCTTGTAGACAGCAGATGTATGGGTCATGTTTTTTTTATCCATTCAGCCACTCAATGTCTTTTGGTTGGAGCATTTAGTCCGTTTATGTTTAAAGTTATTATTGAAAGGTACTTGTTTGTAGCCATTTATTTTTTTGTGTGGCTGTTTTCTTTCTGAGCTTGTTATTTTTTCTTTTTACAACAGTCCCTTTAGCATTTCTTTCATGGCTGGCTTGGTGGTGATAAACTCCCTTAGCCTTTTTTTGTCTGTGAAGCTTCTTATTTCCCCTTCAATTTTGAATGATAGCCTGGCTGGATAGAGTATTCTTGGATTCAGTCCTTTGCTTTGCATCACTTTGTAGATTTCCATCCATTCTTTTCTGGCCTGATGTGTTTCTGTTGAGAAATCATTTGATAATCTAATGGGAGATCCCTTGTATGTAACTTTCCGTCTCTCTCTTGCAGCCTGTAAGATTCTCTCTTTGTCCTGAACATTTGCCATGGTAATTATGATGTGTCTTGGTGTGGGTCTTTTCGGGTTCACCTTGTTTGGGACTCTCTGGGCTTGTGTGACTTTTTTCTTCCCCTCCTCAGGGAAGTTTTCTGATATTATTTCTTCAAATAGGTTTTCTAATCCATGTTCATCTTTCTGTTGTTCTGGCACCCCTATTATTCGTATGTTGTTTCATTTCATGTTGTCCCAAAGCTCCCTTAGGCTCTCCTCCTGTCTTTTAATTTTTTCCTCCATTTTCAGTACAGTTTGAGTGTGTTTTGCTTCCTTGTCTTTTGATTCACTAATTCTGTCGTCCGCTTCTCCCAGTCTACTGTTGATACTTTCAATGGTGTTTTTATTGCAGCTATGTCGCTCTTCATTTCTTCTTGGGAATTACTATATTTGTTGATTTTTTCATCTGTTTCTTCTAGCTTCTTGCATAAGTAATTGAGTTTTTCATCTGTTTCTTCTTGCTTCTTGAACATCCGGTGCATGTACTCTAGGAACCTTATCCTGAATTCTTTTTCCGTCATGTTGCATATCTCTGTCTCACTTAGCTGCTTTTCTGGCGAGTCCTCCTTTTCTTTCCTTTGGGGTTTCTTTGTCTACCCATGTTTGATCTCACTGACATATCTAGTTGCTGAGTCATTCAGTGGCTACTCCCTGGGTGGCAGTGGCTGCTCCCTGGGTGGCAGTGGCTCCTCGGGCTGTGGTTGCTCCTTGGGCAGTTGTGGTAGCAGCGGCTCCTCCGTTGATAGCAGGGCCTCTGGTGGGTGCTGTTCACAGCTGTGGTGGCTCTTCTGGCTCGTGGAGGGAGGCTTCACACACAGCAACTGTTCCCCAGACAGAGTGTGTGGTGATCAGGAGGCCGCTGTTGCTTGAATCTGCTGCGTTTATTTAAAGGCACAAAATACAACACAACAAGGCACAACGTACCAGGCACTGAACACGAATGTACTTACGATATTACTAACCCCAAATAAAGGTGGCCACCCAAGCTAAGAGAGTTAGGAGATAAGGAGGAAAGAAGAGAAAAAGGTGGAAGAGAAAAAATAAAGAAAGAAAAAAAGAGAAAAAAAGGAGTGCAAAAATGAAATTGGAAAAAGGGAGGGGAAAAAAGAGGAGGAAAAAAAAGTAAGAGAGAAAAGAGAATGAAGTATAAAAGGGGAAGAGACTATTTATATGAGGAGAAAACTCCTATATGTCCACCACTAATACCAACAAATTACAGCAACAGATTCCTGGAGATGAATACAAACTACAAACAACCAATAATATCAAGCGATGCAAGGGAAAACAGAAGCACAGAAATAACCGGAGGGGGGAGGGGCAGGAAAATAAAAAGAATAAGCAGACTAACCTCACAAACAATCCTAAAAAAAAACCCCAATATACTCGTCAATCAAGCAAACAATAATAAAACAATAGAGAGAGAAAAGAAGAAGAAGAAAAAAATTTGGATAGTGAAGGAAGATAAGGGAAAGGTGTATAAGGATTTAGAGCAGGGGATTGGACGTAGGATATATAAGTAGGGTGAAATTTTGACGGGTAAAAAGAATAGGGAAAATCTAAAGCTGGAGTAGGGTAAGAGATACAGGACAACAAAAGGGAAAAAGTGGGGAAGAGGGTTTAGCACAGAGGCAAATTGAGGTAGAGAAAAATGTTGCTAAAGGAGCGATGAAAATAGAATGGAGAACATTAGTCCCAAAATAAAATAAAGACAAAATAAAATGACACTTTAAAAAATGATAAAATGGTAGCGGTAATAATACTAGTTAAAAATAAAAATGTAGTAGTTGAAAGGGTAAAATCAGGTGATGGGGAAAAAAAGAAAAGAAAAAAATGTTTTCTTAGTTAAAAGGTGAAAATGTAATTTAAAAAAATAAAAATGTGCAGTAATGCAGGTGCTTCAGATCTGCTACTCTTCTTTTTTGGCACGCCCGGAATTCAGGAGAATGTTGAATTTCCCTCTGATACACTGTTCCTCCGTGTTGTAAGCCACAGTCCTGATTTTAAGGCAGGCCGTATTGGTTCCCCTTACTGCCTTATCTGTATTTACAGAAGAGTCAGTTCATGGCTCTGCCTCTGGGTGGCAGTGTGTCTGGATTGACCTCCGAGGCTATAAGTTCTCTCTGACCAGGAGTTCTCTATTGTACCTGAACCAGCTCCGCCCAGAGCTGGTTCCCCAGGCGCCACTCCCAGCTCTGTTTCCCAGGCTCCCCAAAAACAATCTTCCCCTACAAGCTCTGCTAGCGACCCCAACTGGGCAATCACATGCACTGGGATCAACAATCAAACTCACAGATTTAAGAGGAAGTGTGTAAACAAGAGCCTGGGAAGCTGTGCAAACTCGCAGGGCTCCACCTTCCAGAACTGCGCTGAGTCTCTGTGCGCGCTCTGGCCCCTGGCACCAAGTAGCCACTACCTAGGAGAATCTGAGGTTGCTTCTTTGCATCCAGTCCAACTATGGCCTTATTTATAGTGTTACCTTCTGCCAGCAGCCCTGCGGGAGCCCTCCCAACTTGCGGGTCACGTTCGCCTCTATGGGCGTGGATTTGGGGGGCGCGCATTCCTCGCTCCAACCTGAATTGCAAACCGCACCTTTGGGGGAAGTCTAACCTTTCCGTGGAGGGAAGCAGGTCTCCTCTGAGTTCATGTAGTTGCACTGCTTGAGAGCCGTTGCCTCTGGGTTAGTAGCCGATCTCTGGATGCGGATAACAGCTACTCAAGATGGCGTGGTCTCGATGCTGAGCTGGTGCCCAGGGGAGGTTTCAGCCTCAATCCCTAACCATCCCCATTTCCTAGGAGTTCTCTGTCTTTCCTGGCTGCAGACCGTCTCTCAGCTGAATCTACTCTGCTTGTTCGGGCTGTTTGTTACCCGTTTCAGCTGCTCACCCTTATCTGCTCCGGGACAAGGCACCGACACGTTCGTCTAAGCCTCCGCCATTTTTTTCTCCATATAATAATTTTTACGTAATTTGCATGAAAAGGATCTGTATCTTGAGCAAAGCACCAGTGGTAACTCTATATAAAACCAAAATCATTCATTTTCTGTTGCATGGGACCTGCTCTTTTAGCACTCAGCTGAGCCACAGCGCAGTGCAGAGGTGTCACTGAATGAATGCACAGACTGTCCACTGCTCCTGTGTGAGTAGAGCTTGATGATTTTGGACAGCGCTGGCATTATTGATTTTTGTTAGAAAAATACATGGGACATATAGTTGGCTGTGTCACCTTATGTTGATATTTGCTTTCTAAGAGGGAATTGAAAAGGGAATCTTTCCTATTTTTATTTCCAATTGAGCTTTTAACTTTGTAGATATACTGGAGACTTTGTTGATTATCTCTCCCACAGATATAATCACTGTAACACTCCTTGGAGAATGAAAATCCAAGATAGTCTCTGTTTTCCTAAGCCCTCTAAAGCAGCAGTCCCCAACCGGTGGCCTGCAGACCACTGGTGGTCTGTGAGGTCCGAAAGATTGGCGACCGCTGCTCTAAAGAGCTCAATTTTTTGGTCCCACTTTCTTTGTATTTGCAAAATGAAGTCTGGGAAGAGGCTTTCTAAGTAATTATGTTGTAAAATCTAGGTCACATATTTTTATTTCATGAATGAAAGGATACACACCTGTCCAGTTCTTCATCTTTTTTTAAAAATATATATTTTATGGATATTACAAAGAGGAAGGGAAAGGGACAGAGAGTTAGAAACATCGATGAGAGAAAAACATCAACCAGCTGCCTCCTCACGTCCCCTACTGGGGATCGAGCCTGTGTCCAAGGTACATGACCTTGACTGGAATCAAACCTGGGAGGAATCCTTCACTCTACAGGCTGACTTTTTATCCACTGAGCCAAACCAGTTTGGGCTGTCCAGTTGTTAACACTTTTGCTTTTTAATAACTTTCTCCAAGTAAGGGATTCTGACTATTTTTTGTTTCTCACCTTCCCTCTTCCTCATTCCCTTGCAAAATCCCACATGTAATTTCCACATATCTTAAGTGTAGAGATGTTTGCTAATGACTCATCATATGTTTAAAGACTATTATTCAACTTTTCACAACTAGGAATCTGATTGTAGAGCTATATCTCTTGATTTCCAATCCAACAGCAGAACATTCTGAGGGTCTGATTCAGATGGCAGTAAAACTGCTTGTATAAATAAAATAACTGAATTGTTGGTTTAAGTAAAACTGCTTGTATAAATAAAATAACTGAATTGTTGGTTTAGTTCGAGTCTACTAAAAATTGAAAATTACTTTCTAAGTTTTCTAAGATCTAATAGAACCAATTTTCTTTTCATCCTAACCTCCAATTTTCTTTTCATCCTAACGAGAGAGAGAGAGAGAGAGAGAGAGAGAGAGAAGAGAGAGAGGAGAATGAGAATGAATCATCATTTAGGTAAGAGAGAAACATTGATTGGTTGCCTCCCATATGCACCCTGAGGTAAGAGAGAAACATTGATTGGTTGCCTCCCATATGCACCCTGACTGGGGATTGAACCCACAACCTAGGTATATGGCCTGACTGGAATCAAACCCACAACCTTTCAGTGTATGGAATGATGCTCCAGCCAACATTGAGCCACAGCAGCCAGGGCATGGAACCGGGTTTCAGGAAAGAAAACCTTATATTCCTCCTAGAATTTCTGCATACCTGAGGTCCAAAGTTCAGCTAAGTCATTGAGAGTAGATGGGACACCTTGAGGCCTTTGAGTTGATTGAATGAGCGATAATGTGTGCAATGTGCTCATCACTGTGCCTGGCTTGCACGCACTCTTGTGGTTTCAGTCTGCCTGACCCTGTTTTCTAAGTCACTGTTACGTGTTTTCTTTAAAACAGTTCTAGTCCCATAAATTTTGCTGCATTTCTCTGAAACCTTGGCCCTGAAATTTGGAAGCAGAGAGTTTAAAATTTTAGCATCCAGTTAATATCTCATTGGCATAAGCTCATATAGTCAACCGTTATTCAAATCCTGATTTGCATAATCATAAAAGAAGTAATTTTCAATATATCAAGAATCTCTAAGTTATGAGTAATTTGCTGTGTTCTCAGTTCAGGTAACTACATTTATAAATTTATTTCCCATTTAGATCACATTTTGTTTTGCATTATTTTAAATCTCATCATGCTTCCCACAAATGAAGGCTGTTAGATTTTTGGAATGTTCTATAAGAGGAATTGATTTAGGTGATTATGAAAAAATAACACCTGTAAGTGGGCTTTTTTTTCATTTTTGTTCTTTGACTTTAAGGAATTTGTAATATTTATTGGAGCTGGATAGTCACTAAAAATGCTAATTGGTACTTTGTCCCCCCTCTATCATAAGTCCAAAGATTTCATTTACTTAAAAAAATTAAATTTATTTTAAATCAAAATAAATTTTTTAGTTAACCAAAATAAAACCATTACTAGTTTAGAAAATAATTAAACACTTTTAGTTCATTGATGGACAGCCTAGATGTTTAAATTTGTTCTGACATACCTGCATATCTATTCTCTAAATGTCTTTCTTGCATGTGCTGGTTTAATGCTCCTTGCCCAGAAAGCTATGCACAGGCTCTTTTTGTTCAAATATTTCCCAAATATGCAGCTTTATTTTGTTCATTTTTCTTTCCTCTAAATTACTTACTAGTTAATATTCTATCAAATCCTTTGTAGGCAGCTGACTGGTGGGTTTAGGTGTTGTAATGTATGAACTACTAACTGGAGGGTCTCCGTTTACTGTGATGGTCAAGAGAACTCCCAAGCTGAGCTACTAGGTCAGACTTAACAAAATAAAATGAATGGTTACTTCAAAGGAACTGATCAAATTTCTGCAATTTGGCTGGTGGAAAAAATAATTAAAAATGGAGATTGGCAAAATTATGTTGAAGTGGTTAATTTACATTTAAAGTACATAGGATGTAGACATAGACCTTTTATATTTCCTCATATTTCATGTGCCCAGAAAGATTTTAAATTTCATAGGGAGTGTGTCATCATTTTTGTGTATTCCAAAGCACTTATCATTGACAGGGAGCTGCCACAGCCCCTGACACAGCTGTGTTCCCTACTAGAGCCCTTTGGAATAAGGGGCCCAGAGCAGTTAGGAATACAGGCTCAAGAGCCGTTTAGAATTTGGGGCAAAGAGCCTTTTTCAAATGTGGAGCAAATAGCAGTTTAGAATGTGGTGCAAATAGCAGTTTAGAATGTGGGGTGAGGAGCCAATTGGAATGTGGGACGAGTAGCCGTTGGCAGTGCTTGGCACAGAGCTGGTGGGCACAGAGACGGTGGGCCCAGAGCCTGTGTGCATAGCAATGGACGGTGGACACAGCCTCAGGATGGACGTTACTGTCCGAGAGCTCATGGAGCTCTTTCTACAGAGCCCGTTGGTGGCGGGGGTGAGTACACCTGACTCCCTGTCCCATTGTGGGTGCCCTGGCTCCTCTCCCACCACCCTAAGGTCTCCACAGACCCCACCCGCCTGGGCCCTGGCAGTCCTGGGACTCAGGGGTCTTCACAGGTTTTCAAACTGGTGGAGGGGGTCCTGGCCTGGGGCCCTGAGGGGTTTCCTACTCTGGAGCCCATGCACCAGGTGCAGGACCCCCTGGCGCTTCCAGCCCTGGACTGAGATGAGTTCACCTGCTCCTGCCAGGGGGCTAGGCTGCGGGTCCAGGCTCTAGATGGTTTGACTCAGTGGTTAGAGTGTTGGACTGCCCACCAAAGGGTCGCAGGTTTGATTCCCTGTCAAGGGCATGTCGCTGGGTTGAAGGAGGTGATGTCGGCAGTTGGAAGAGAGGCTGCCCAGTGAGGATGAGGCCGTGGGCCTGCGCTCACACCCGCAGAAAGGGGGAACCAGGTGGTCCTGTGTGGCCTGTGGGGATGAGATCCAGGCTCACCTGAGAAGTATTTCAGGTTGTGAAAGGTTTCCTCAAAAAATAAGATTGTCATGGACCCAACCTTCTGACATAAGCGCTCTAATATTTTGCCATCTTCGCGTTAGATTTTATTTGAAGAATAAGATGCTATCCCTCCTGACCCTCCCCTCCCAAGGCTTACCCTCTTTGTGTGACACATGGATGGACGCGACTGCAATCCCTGGGACAGTTGAGGGAGCTCCCACACTGGGAGGAGTGCTGTCTGGTGGGAAGTCAGTGTCCTCCTTGAGCTAGTGTGACAGCAGCAGTGGTGTGTGAGGAAAGAGCTCGGCCGCAGAGTGTGGCTGCACTTGCTGAGGAGCCTGCCCGCCCCCCACAGGAACTTGGTGGCTGAGGGTTAATAATGTCAGTGAGGTGGGTTAGTTGTGGGAGAGTGGGCCTAGGTCCCAGGGGGCGTGGCTTGGGAGGTGGGTGCTCTCAGGGACCCTCCGCTGCTCCCTTCCCGGCCTCCGCAGCACCTTACCCTTGTGTGCCCTCAGGTGACCCGCCACCAGGAGAGCCTGTTGGACCTGCAGTGGTTGGAGGTCCCAGACATGGCCCTGGAGGAGGTGGAGTACCTCTCCACCAACATGATCTGTCGCCTCAGGAGGGTCTTAATTGAGCAAGACCATTGCAGGAAGGTGTGTTTGTGGGTAGCCCAACAGCCTGGGGGACGGTGGGGAGGGGCCTGGGTCTGGGGCCTAGTTATGGCCGCGCTCTTCATTCTGACTTCCTCTCAAGCTGCACACTGTCTGTCCTCCTGGCCCATTTTCATGGGGGCAGGACGTGGGCACTTTCCCTGCAGGGCACAGTCCCCTGAGACACCTGTGTGAGGACAGAGGTTGAGCTTGGGGAGCCTGCTCCATTCACTGGGCCCTTCTGTCTCACTAAATATATCCTCGCTTCTTAAAAACTCCCCCACTTTCTCCTGCCTCCTTCCTGGCTTTGCAGTCTCGGCTGCCATTTTCTCTTTTACTTTCTTCCATCTTTTGGTCATTCTTCACCACGTTCTAGTGCGGGCACTGTGCCGGGCACAGGAGCACGCCAGTGAGACCCCCTGTCTGCCCTGCTGTAGCTGGTCGTGACCATGACCCAGGAGTGGAACACGAGCATCCGCCCCAGCGAGGACAAGCAGCACCTGGCCATGGAGCTGGCGGACACCAAGGCCACGCTGAGAGGCGTCAGGCAGGAGCTGTGAGTTCCCCAGTGACCCTGATCTTTCTGCTCTTGTGCCATGTGTCACCACCCATTGCTCGCACATGTGGTTCACTGCCATGCGGTGCAGCAAACGGGGCAGCTCTCACAGTGCCCTGGAGTGACTGGGCTCTGCTTTGAGCTGGGTCCCTGTTGGGCCCTGGGCTAGCCCACACTCTCCCCTCCCCAGGCCTGCACAGCAGGGTTCTGCTGGGCCTTTAGGGCTCCTGCCAGTCCAGACATGGCAGACTCAGAGCAGCAGCCTGCCGCTCAACCTCGGGCCCAGTGTGGGTGCTCTTGGCTGGAGGGAGGATGTGTCTCTCCGTCCTGTCCTGTGGTCCTGTTCCCCCTTTCCTGCAGCTGGTGATGGCACCATTCCCGGTATCTGGGAAGCTGCCTGCCTTCACCTCCCTGCCTGCCTGGCTGTGGAGGGAGCAGTGGCTCTGGGGGCTCCTTCCCTGTCTGCACCCTCAGAGGAAAGCTCAGGTCTGTGGTGAAGTCTGAGAGCAGCAGTGACAACTTAAAGCTCACCTTGGACTCCAGAGCATTTTTTTTAAATATATTTTATTGATTTTCCACAGAGAGGAAGGGAGAGAGATAGAGAGTTAGAAACATCGATGAGAGAGAAACATCCATCAGCTGCCTCCCGCACATCTCCCACTGGGGATGTGCCCGCAACCCAGGTACATGCCCTTGACCGGAATCGAACCTGGGACCCTCCAGTCCGCAGGCCAACGCTCTATCCACTGAGCCAAACCGGTTTCGGCTCCAGAGCATTTTTGTAGCCCCATGTGTAGACGCCCTCCTCACGCCTAGAAGCCAGGACCCCCTCCTTCCCCACTTTGGTCTCCCAGGTGGTGGGCTTTCCGGGTGCTTCTGAGGAGCCCTGACCACGTGTTCTCATCGCCCCCAGGGAGGAGAAGACGAAACAGCTGTCGGACACCAGGCATCAGTTGTACCAGCTAGTGCTGGAGCTGCAGGAGACCCGGCACAATGTGAGCAGGAGGCCTATTGTGTGGGCCTGGGGTGGGGGGCTAGGACGCCCCAGTCACTGTGGCCCCAGGTCCAGGAATGTGACCTGGGACACATCTCCTTCCTGCTCAAAGCAGCGCTGCCTGAGAGCCAGCTGTCCTGGGAGCTGCTGTGGGGTGACATGCTGCAGTGACAGCATGTGGGACCCCCACACATGGGCCTGCACATGGACCAGCTTGGCCGCCCCTGGCTTCTCCTGGGGCTGCAGGGACTTGGGCCTTCCCCAGCCCTGAGGGTGCCCTGAGCCAGGTCCCCTGCCTTTGCCTACCTCCCAGAACATGGAGCTGGCGGCCACTGCCCAGGCTGCTCGTGCCCCCCTCCCTGAGCTGGACTCCCTGAGGAAGAAGGTTAACCTCATGGAGAGGCTGGAGATGGAGCTGATGGGCCTCAGGCAGAAGGAGAAAGACATAGACTTCTATGCAGCCGCATGGAAGTGAGCCCAGCAGGGGCAGGCAGCCCGCGGGCACTTGTGTCCTGGAAGCGGGGAGAGGGGCGGCAATGCCTCCCCAGTTGGCCCTCTCCTTGCACCACAGCCTGTCCACACGACCCCTGGGCTCCCTCTGATAGTGGAAGGAACAGGGTTGGGAATGTGGTTGAAAGGCCCTGATTCTTCTAGGACTTTTCCTCTTCCTCCTTCATGCCACAATGATGACCTTCTATTCACTAATCTTTTTCTTTAAGACTCCTTGTAATTTCTATGACTAAATCTTACCAGGACTGTTTCCTCATCTATAAAACAGAGATAACTGTACTTGTCCGTGAGGTTTATACAATGAAAGAGGTAAAACACCTGGTATTTGGGCAAGTTCCATATTAAGTTCTCTGTGGTGTAGCCTACTTAAATTCCAAGGTTATGGGTCTTTTCAGAGCAGGGTGTCAGGGCTGAGGGGGGATCGAGACCAAGACCCAGACATGGTTACTGACGCTCTGACCATGCACCCAACTGCCTCACGTGAGCAGTGAGTTCAGGACCCTCTCTTTCAGGCGTGTTTGCTCCTCCCACCTACTCAGGGAATGGCTGTTCCCACAGGAATGTTGGTGGCTCACTGCTCTGTCCCCTGGGGAGAAGGCACCCTGGGTGCTGTGCCCTAGCAGCCCGGCCCTGGAGGGGTGGGGGTGGGGGCCAGCTCTCTGCTTTGTCCTGGAAATGGTCCCCTGGCCCTGCTGGTGATGAAGGGCATCAATCTGCAGCATAGACAGGTGTGCGACAAGGGCACCCTCACTCTCAGGTAGGAGGGTTGCGGAAGGTCATGTGCAAGCTTCCCCAGGCTGCGGCCTCCACTGCCTCCTGCACACTGGGGACCTAAGGCAGCCCCCACATGTCAGCCAACACTCTGCCCCGTGGATGGTGTGGGTTTCAGGGCTCTGCCCCTGTCTCCGTGTCTTTTCCGGGCCTGTCCAAGCAGCGTCGCTCAGTCATGCAGACGCAGTGACTGAAGGCCTGTGTGGCACCAAGCCCTGCGCCAGGAGCAGGGGATCTAACACAAAGCAAGACTCGCTCCTGGCACTGGGGAGCTTCTGGGCTTTTGCAGGGTTTCCCGTGGGAACCCTGTTCCGTGTTCTCAAGGTGTGTGCCTCTGGATAGCAGCAGCAACATTTTTAATATCCTATTTAATAAGAGCCTAATATGCAAATTGTCCCCTTGGATGGGAGTTCCACAGGGAGGCCAGGAGTTCGACTGCTTGCTATTACATGTGCTGGCCATCAGGGCGCAGCGCGGAACATTGCTGGCATTGGCAATGCACTGTGACCTCTCGCTGGCTAACCTGGAGCGGGGGTGACAGGGATGGAGGTGCTGTAAGGATGCAAGCTCGTTCTCACTCCCCTGCATCCCTCCCTGGGACACCAGGGCTCGCCCACCAGGGAAGCCCCTGAGCTCAGGTGCTGGGTGCCTAGGAGGAGCCCACCCTGCACCCGCACAAACTTGTTAAGGTGAGCCAGGCCACAGCAGCCAGGACCACAGGGGCCTGTTGGGCTCCTGGTGGGTTTGAGCAGGAGCTGGTCTGCAAGGCCAGCCAGGAGAGAGCATGCTGCTCTCCTTGCTTCTGGGGGACACCACTGGGCAGACCAGAGGCCTACACTGCTCTCCGGCCGCAGTGTCTGGCCATGCTCACCTCATCTCTGTGTGGAGACTTGGGTACCATGACTCAGGTGTGGGGGTGAGGGGGGTGTGCGGGGGCCAGGGGCCCAGATGCTGCCCTGAGTCCAGAGGTCAGCTGTGACCTGCCCTTCCACGGCAGATGCTCGCACTTGGATCTCCGGCCAGGCCTAGGGACCCCACCCAGCAGGAATTTCATGCACCGGGCCTCTAGTCGATTAATAATTTTGCTGTGAAATTAGTAATGCTTTACACTTTGCATTAGTAAATGAATTACAAGAGAAACAGAGTGGTCCATTGAGGCCAGGCCACAAAGAGGATGAGTCACACTGTTCTCCAAGGCCCGTGTGCCGAGGCCCAAGGAGCCGAGAGGACAGAGCTTGCACCTGCACGCTTACATCACAGTGGTGCCAACAGCCCTGCAGGCTGTGCGCAGCCTCCCGTCAGCCCTGCTGGGCCAGGTTTACTGTGTGCAGCTCGATCCCCTGAGGGCAGGGGCAGGGGCCTGTCTGACTGCATGCCTGGGGTTGGCACACACAAGGCACTTGGTAGTGACCACACACGTCAAGTAAATCCCATCTCAGCATGAAAAGACTTGCAACCTGGGGAGCAGGACGGGGGAATCAGAGGTGTTGTCTCCTTCGGACGGTGACAGTGTCAGGTGTGATGGGCAGCGGAGCAGAGAGCCGAGCACAACTGTCACGTGGACACCCACCATGTGGGGCCCTCCTATGGGTACAGGGGGAGCCACAGATGGCCTGGGTGCCCTCCCCAATAGCCCGTCCAGTGTCGCCACTGCGAAACACATAAAAGGGGAGGGTGGTAGTGCCACAACCCGAGGAGACAGGCCTGGGCGCCCCTAGGCACACCTGGGAAGTGGGGGTGCACCGGGTGATCCTTGACTCTGTCTGCAAACACTCATCCCACCTCTGCTCCCAGGGCCCGGGGTGGAGGACAGAGGCAGAGAGAGAGTGCCTGGGAGGTCCCTCTGGTCCCATGCTTTGTCCTTGGCTGAAATTCCCGCTACCAGGGGCAGACATGTGGGTGCCTTGAGGGTCCTGAGCAGCTGAGGGTCAGCGGGGCCTGTCTCTGCCCCTCAGAGAGGGATGGGTACTTAGCTTCCTGGGCAGGGCTTGCTCCCAGAGGCGGCGGAGGCTCCGCAGGCGAGTCCCAGCTCTCACTCCACTTGCTGGGTGTGGAGCAAGCCTTGTCCCGTCCATCACAGGAGAGGCGGTCCAGGTGCCTCTCATCCCCTCGTGCCCTGGCACCGGGTGGCGTCGATAGGAACACGTTTCTAGTGAGCTTATTACGGGAAGTTCTGTCCACAGATGGTGCCCCTGGTTGCGATCGTGCAGGGAGGGGCAGGGCAGGTGGTGGCAAGGCAGGTAGGAGCTGGGTTTAAGATCGGACCGTGGGTCCGGTGGTCTCACACTCTCTGCCTCCTCCAGGCCCAGCCTTTGCCACTTTAGGACTCGGGCACAGCTTCTCGGGGTCTTGTCTCTCACTTCTGGGTGGTGGGTGTGCAAAGCAGGTTTAGATGTTTCTGCTGCCTGATCCATGGGAAGGTTGACAACCCCAGAAAACTGAGTCCCATTGGAAGAGTAGCTATAAATCATTTAGTTCCACGCTGTACTCTGCTTCTGGACACTTGTCCATCCCTGCCTTTCCCCAGGTCCTTCAGGGCCCAACTCACATGGTGCCTCTGACTCCCCCTCACGGTGTGATTCAGCTGACAAGTGTCTTTGAACATTTCTGGGGGCCCCACGAGAAGAGGAGTGGCATAGTCCTGCACTGCAGGACTAGCCTTGGGGGGGGCGGCAGACAGGCCAGTTCAGTGTTGCCTCATACTGGGCACTCTGGGTGCCCCAGCATCTGACTCAGTGGGTGGGATAGAGTGGAGTTGAAGTCCTTTTCAAAGCTGGCAATTCTGGCTGGGTTTTGAAGGCTGAGTAGGAGTTGGTTATAAGGATGTCCAGGCAGGCTTTGCTATGGGAGTTCAGGGCCTGAGAGTATGGTGATACTGGTGAGTACTGGTGGGTAGACGCAAGATGAGAATGCTGGGGACAGTGGCCAAGGGGGGAGAGCTGGGCCTCCTTCCTGTTGAAGCCCCTCCATGTGCTCCGGCTCACATCACTGATAGTAGTCGGGGTTCCTTACCCCCGCCGGCTCCTTAAGGATAAAGTGCAGCCTGCTGAGGCAGTGAAGAGACAGGTCTGGACCTCTCCAGCCTGAGTTCAAGCCCAGCTTCGCCACTGGCTGGCTTTGTGACTTGGGGCTCATTCTTTAATTGACCCAAGTCAGCCTCTTCGTGTGTAGGAAGGGACTGTCCCTGCCTCCCTCTTGGGGCTGTTGTGAAGAGTGAATGTGGCAGAGACAGAGAGCACCTAGTGCAGGGCCAGGGACAGGGAGAGAGGGGGCCGTCAGGTGAAGCCAGAGTCAGTGACCAAACCCTTCCGGATGCCAGGCTTTGACCAGAACCGTGTCCACTGGCGGTAGGTGCACGGTTTCCCCTCTACCGAGAATCCAGGGTTCTGGCCCTTTCGGGGAAATGAACACGTGATGGATAAGCAGGAGCTTCCAGCCCGCTCCCAGGTGTTAGAACCCGTGAGTGGGGCAAGCCTTGGAAAACAGCCCGCCAGGAGAAATGGGCATGTCCCCGTGTATGCGTGCTCGCAGACTGAGGGCATTCAGGGGAGACTCAGTCCTCCTGAGACTGAGTGGCGCTGGGAGTTCTCCGGGGGGTGGGAGCAGGAATGAGGGGAATGAGCTGAACAGCTCCCCGGTGTGTGCCTGGTGCTGGCACTGGAGTAAGTGCAGTGGACGCCTCCCGTGGGGGGGCCTGTGAGGGCCCAACCATTGTGTCCACCCCCAGCATGTGCCTGGCACACAGAGGCCATAGACTTGTTTGCTTGTTGTGTCTTACAGACCCCTCATTTCCGGGAAACTGCCCAGAGCTGTTGTTTTTCTAAGAGTAGGTGTGTGACATGTTCCAATAGGAACTGCGTATTGAACAAAAGCTCGTCTGAATTTTGTTCCTGGACCCAGATCAGTGGAGTGACTGTGAGAGGCCTAGACTCAGCCCTCAAAGCCAGGACAGACTCTCAGCCTCACCCCTTCCTTGTTTAAGAAAGTGGCTCAGCCAAGTCCCACACCTGTCAGCAGGTGCACTCGTCCAACCACCGAGGCTGTACATGTCAGGCACTGACAGTGTTCCCTTTCGAATTTTTTAAAATATATTTTATTGATTTTTTACAGAGAGGAAGGGAGAGAGATAGAGAGTTAGAAACATCGATGAGAGAGAAACATCGATCAGCTGCCCCCTGCACATCTCCCACTGGGGATGTGCCCACAACCCAGGTACATGCCCTTGACCAGAATCGAACCTGGGACCCTTCAGTCCACAGGCCGACGCTCTATCCACTGAGCCAAAACGGTTTCAGCTTCCCTTCCGAATTTAAATAGTGTCTTGCTTCGGGGATTTTTCCATCTGGACTGGCCTAATGGAGAAGGGCAGGGGCTCAAAAGTGGAGACAGCCCCAACCGGTTTGGCTCAGTGGATAGAGCGTCGGCCTGCGGACTGAAGGGTCCCAGGTTCGATTCCCGTCAAGGGCATGTACCTGGGTTGCGGGCACATTCCCAGTGGGGGGTGTGCAGGAGGCAGCTGGCTGATGTTTCTCTCTCATCGATGTTTCTAACGTTCTATCCCTCTCCCTTCCTCTCTGTAAAAAAATCAATAAAATATATTTTTTTTAAAAAGTGGAGGCAGAACTTTCTGGGGCAGCAGAGACATCCCTAGGTTGTTGGTTTGGGTCCAGTGACTGGAAGAGCTTTTGTCATGACCAGGGGCCTTAACCTGATGGCTCTCATGTGTGTTCTTGCTGACCAGGTGCGGACTGGAGACGATTATTCAATGGACACCAAGGGCCACCTCCAGGAGCATTGGATTCGGTATTGGATTGATAAGCTATTCGAGCGGGAGGAGGAGAATGTGCAGCTGAAATCGAAGCTGCACCACCTACAATTGGTAGGACAAGCTGTGGTCACCACGTGTAACACAGATGGGGGCAATTTTAGGTTCATGTTGTGCCCTTCTCTGATGTTCACCTACTGGATCGGTGCTGCTGCCACCACAGTGACCCTCTGAGGGAAGAGAGTCACTTGCTAAGCCCAGTGGCTTGAGTGGGCACCACTGAAGCCTCCAACACAGAGAGGGCCTGATGCTGTGTTGCTTTTCTGTGAGGATGGAGAGATTGGGCCTCTGTTGCAAAAAGGGTCTCCTCCGGCGTTTATGATGTGGGTTGAGCTGTGATGTGTGAGTCCCTATGGCCTTTCCACGGTATTAGGCCTTCTAAGGGGCCACAGAGCTGCAGTCACCATAGCACTTGCTCTAAAGCCCTGAGCTGTAGGTTACTTTGTTCAGACACCGCTCAGAGACCTCGGGTGTCTTCATCCCCTAGGGGCATGGAGGCCCTTCATCCTGGGGGAATGAGGACAGATGCACGGGGCCGGGGCTTGTCCAGAGTGTGCCCCAGTCCACATCCTCACTGCCCCCCCCACTTCCTGCACTAGGACCGGGACACATACCAGAAATGCCTTGAGGAGCTGTGGGAAGAGAACATGGCCCTCAAGACTGCACAGGGGCAGAGTGTGGAGGAGTCTGCCCACCTACGCTGGGAGCTGGAGCAGCTGTCAGAAGGTAAAGCAGGTGCCTGGGGGCCAGCCTGGCAGTGGATTCTCCCTTACCCGGGGAGCTGAGCCCTTGGCTCTGAAACTCATGTGTCAGCACTTCCTCTACCCAAGTAAATAGGGTTTTATTCAAGGGCCATTTGGAACTGTTTTATTGCAATTCTCCCCAAGAACATGAAGGGCCTGGCCACCTTGAATCAGCAAGCCAAATGCAAAGGAAGTGTTGCCAGATTTCTTAGCTTCCATTCAGCCAGTGCCAGGAGCTTCCAGATGACAGCACGCTGATGCCCAGAGGGTGTCTTAGATCTATCGGTGAAGGATTGGAAGCTCTGGATGCAGGAGACGTCCCCAGTGGTCACTCACCTCCATTATAGCTGTACCCGGGGCATGGATTCCTCCTTTGATTTCATAATCGGACAGATGGGTATAGTCTGCTCTCCGTCTTCCTGGGCAGGGGCTGCTCAGTGGCTGCTGTTCAGGGGACCCAGGCCTCATCCTCTCCCTCTGGTGTTGCCTCCTCCCAGCCCCCAGAGGAGGTGAGGGGTTGGCCAGGGAAGGTGGGTGTGGTGGCCGGTCGTACAGTAGGAGCCTCAGCACCCAGCAAACAACAAGCCAGTTCCGGTGTCCAATAATAGCACACGTGCACCTGAGAACGCAGGTTAGGGTTTGCTTAGAGCTCTGCTGAGCCAGGAGGGCCTTAGGCTGGTTTGGGGAGGGGCTTCTTTTTAATTCTGAGCAACATTGCTCAGCATCATGGAAAGGCTGTGGAAAGCAGCTGGGTATTCCTTCTCTTCAAGGCGCCCCATCCGCTCCAAACCTAAAATCAGTTCATTGAACTAGGAGTCTGTGTGAGAAGTTAGTTCTTTCTGTGGTTTGGTGTCTCCCCACTCCTGGGAACCCAGGCTCTGGGAGTTGAGGTTCCTGGGGAGCACACTGCCCCTGGTGGGACACAGAAGTGGTGCCACTGGCAGGGACTGGCTCAGACCAAATGTGCTTCTGTTAGCAACCAGGGTGGCTGATGGGGTTGGAAAGCCTCCCTGATTCAGATGCTCAGTGTAGCTTGTGAGCCCTTTCAGGTCGATGACTGACTTCTTCTTCATGTTCCCAACTCCTACTGCTTAGCTGGCAGCTCACGAACAAAGCATGAACGTACTTTTTGTGGTTGGGGTGGTGGCTTCTTGAGTCAGAAAGGCCTGGTTTAAAGTCCTGGCTCCTCTACTTGTTAGCCAAGTGACCTCTTCTGCACCTCAGTTTACTTATCTGAAAAATGGGGGTGATGAAGCTGCCTCACAGGATTGCTATGGGTATCTTGTGAGAGGAGACAGTGAAGCGTTAGGCTGTGCCTGGCCCACGGGGCGGCAACAAAGGATGGCTGTTCTTCTCGCCCTTGTCTTATCCAAAGATACCCACTGCTCTGCTTCTTGGGGTGCTCGTGAGCAGCCCTACTAGCAGTACAGTGCGATAAGGCTCCCAGAGCTGAGTGTGTGGCCTGGAGGGGCAGGTGAGGGAACAACCCTGAGCCCTCAGACAGTCATGTTTTCCTCCTGAACAAGCCCCGGGACTTTCCCAAAGTCACGCACCTGCTGGCGGCAGGGAGGGGCCTCGAACTCCCATTCTTCTCAGGTCTGTGCTCCCTTTCTGTTCCGCATTGAAGCTGTTTAAAAGCAAAGGACATTGCCTTTTTCTGGCTTTACCTTATGTTTTCATCTCGCTTAGAATTTTTAAAGCAGTCTGGATAAACTGTCTCATTCTCTTTCAATGCATTTGTGAAAGTATAAAATGAAATCTCTGACTGAAGGAACTTACCCAGAGATGGCGAGTACTGGGCATATGTGCCCCATAGCCTCTTCCACCCACAGACATGCGGTCAATGATCGTGTCCCCCTACACCCTCGGCTGAGCCACCGGCATTCACACCACTCTGAGGCTGGCACAGAGAGCGCACTCTGCCATCTCCGTTAGTCTCTGAAATCCTTGGCTTGACGGTCAGGTTAAAACTTGGCAGAAAGTGGTGCCAGCAATTCCACTGTCTTGAACGTTTGCATTGGCTTCTCTCTACCATCACCTGCTTTCTTCTTAAGCTCTGCTTGCTCCCCTGACAAACCCAGCTGAGCCAGCAGAGGGGCCATAACCGCCCGAGGAACCCTCAGGTGCAGACAGCAACAGCACCCTGGGGAAAAGGGAGGGCACCCAGCTGACCATCCCAGACCCTCAAGCCTAGGGCTCAGGGTGATGGCCGTCTCAGGGCCGGGGGCAGAGAGCAGAAGCTGAGGCCCCTGGAATATGGGCTCTGACTCCACTTTGCTCTTCAGCCTCCAGCTGCTTCCTGAAGCTGGACCAGGAGAAGCAGAGCCTCCAGGGCACCATCCAGGGGCTGCGGGACGCCTCCCTGGCCCTGCAGGAGAGCAGCCTCCAGCGCCAGGAGCTGGAAGAGGAGAACCAGCAGCTCAGAAAGCAGGTACCCGTGGGTGGTGTCCGGAACATACGGGCATGTAAGTGGCCAGGGGGAGCACCAAGGTGTCCATGAGCATGCGCAGCTGGAGAAAGGCCGAGTCCCGTGCAGCCACCGTTTTGGTAGGGGGACAGGAGGCCTTCTAGAGAGGCGTCATGAGGCAGCAGGAGGCGTCCCTGCAGCAGTGAGACCACACACGATGGATCTCTGTGGGCCTCGCTGCCTTCATCTGTGAAATGGGGTTAATGATGCACCCACCAGTAGGTGTGGTGAGGATGGTGTGAGTTAGTGCAGGCAAAGGGTCCAGCCTGTAAGTGCCTCATGGAAGGAGAGCAGCGCCCTGTTAGAAACCACCGGGCGGGCCCGGGAGAGAAGCAGCGATGGAAGACTCGGCCCGTGTGGAGACCGTGGCTGGGCCGTTTCAGGGCATGGCTGCTGGTGACAGGAGGCAGTGCTCACTCTCTCCTTTCGGTCGAGGGCATGAGGAAGAAGAGATGGCTGGACGGCATTGCCTTTCTGGACAAACCAGGTCTTCCCAGTAGCGCAGTAGAACAGAGATCTGGGAGGACAGGCAGGCTCACCAGCCAGGTTCATCCTACAGTTACCAGGACCCCATTCACATGGCAAGAAGGGCCCTGAGAGGCTAGCGACAGCCTCCCTGAGCAGGTCATTCTGGGTCAGAGGGCCTCAGTCCATGTAGCCACCACGGGTGACACTGCTGCGTCGTGGGCTCTGAGCACACCATGACGGGTGCCCGGATTCCGGATGAGGGAGGCGCAAGGGCACTCCTGCTTGCTGACCACCTGGCAGGACTGGTGCTTTCAGGTGTCTGGGTGTCTGTCCCGTCCGGCCCAGGGGTCCTGCCAGTGTCATTTGCTGAGGCTGCCCCGGCGATGGCAGGGATGTGGGCTGCAGACCAGAGACCAGGGTCCCGCTGGTCACGGCTCTGCTGGAACTTCATCTCTGGGTGAGGCTTGGGACCGCCCCTCCTCCTGTGCAGTGGTTTCTCCAGGCCTCTCATGAGACGTCCAAGGTTCAGTGACTCACGCTTCTCGTCCTTTGAGGCTCCGTGCGCCTCGCAGCAGAGCAGCTGCCAAGCAGTGTGTCCTCTCCCTGGGGGCCGGGAGGAAGGCCCTCCTCATGCCACGTCTCTCTGTGCAGCTCAGCTCAGGGAAAGCCACCAGACAGTCTGGGTTTTAGATTCACATGGTCTGGGCACAGTGAATGTCTCTGTATATGGCAGCCCGACCTCGGCTGAGATAGAAAGCCTTGACCTTTAGAAAGATGCGAACCTCCAACGGGGCGGTTCCCCAGGGGTGAGCTGCAGAGGCCTGCGCTGTAGCCTCTGGCCCAGCTCTCGGCAGGGATGAGAGATGACCCCTGATGCTTCTGTCCTTGGGGTCCACTCTGGTCCCTCCTCCACACACACAGGACAGGTGGTGGTGCCGCCTCCCCACATGACTCCTTAGCCCTGTCTCTCGGGTCCCATCCCCTGCTTCCTCTCCTGATCAGTTCGCTGTAGGACCCCTGGGCAGTCCTGCCACATCCCTCAAAGACCTGTCTTGGATCTGAGCCCCTAGTGGGAGGAAGGGGCTGCAGTTTGCAGTCCAGCACTCTCCCTTGTCTGCTGCCAGGAGCCCTGCGAAGGCGGCCCTTCTGCTCTCATCCCTGTCCTGCTCTGCCAGCTGGAGGCCTGGCTGCATCATGGGTCCTCCCTAATGTTGGATCGATGGTGCATCTGGGCCATCAGCTAAAAACCACAGGGGACATGGCCTGACATTGACCTCCCTGGAGCCAGGACAGGCCCAGCCGTGGACACGTCCAGACAACATGGCCCTCTGGGAGGTGTCTGAGAAGGAGAGACAAGGGTCAGCCAGGACAGGTGGCCCAGAGTCCCAGGCCCCCCGGTGCCAGCTCGGCTCTCCCACCACCCAGTGTCTCCCAGGCTGTAGGCTCCCTTCGGTCTGTGTAAACCTTAGTTCCCGAAGTTCACGTCCTTCCCTGTAACTCACGACCCTTCTGTGGACCTTAGAGAGGGTGCGCCCCCCACCCTCACTTTGCACTGACATCCTCAGAGTTCATTCCTCTTAGGAAGAGGGGCAGCCCTTTGGGGCCTATCGTGGGCACAAAAGCGCAGCACAGGGGCTGATTGGCAGGCCCCTGGCACCCGCGTGCTCTGGGGACCTGGAGCCTCCCCACAGGAGTCCGCGGTCCAAGGCTGGTGCTTTGAGGAAGACAGGAAACCCATCTCAGCCCAGCAATCTCTCAGAGTGGTTCTCAACCTTCCTAATGCCGCGACCCTTTAATACAGTACCTTGTGTTGTGGTGACCCCCGATCATAAAATTATTTTGGTTGCTACTTCATAACTGTAATTTTGCTACTGTTATGAATTGTAATGTAAATATCTGATATGCAGGATGTATTTTCATTGTTCCTGGCTCACAGGTTGAGAACCGCTGCCCTAGGGGAAGGGAGGGCCTTCACAGGAGTGAGAGTTCCATTTCCACAGCAAAAAGCAAAAAGGAGCAGACGGGGGGTGGGGGGGACATGAGGCAGTCACATCTTCAGACCAGAAGCAGCCACGCCAGATATGCAAAGGTTGGACATGACATAAAATTCCTTTCACTGGGACAGACGGAGTGGCAGGGGAGAAGGATGACGGGGAGGGTGAACAAGGCAGGAGGTTGGCGGGGGGACACACCCCAGACCTTGTGTGAGAGAGCAGGCCTGGGGTCGGCCCACTGCCATGTGTTCGACTCTGCCCCATCCTCACTGTGGGGCTCTGGGAAGATCACTGGACTCCCTGGGCCGGTGCCCTTCTCTGAATGAGGGTGAGTGACAGCTGTGCAGGGCCTTCCTCCTCAGGGCCAGCTCCAGAGAAGGCACGGCCATCAGGGCAGATGCCTGCTTCCTGCTGAGCCCAGACCTGGTGCTAGGAAGTGGGGCAGCGATAAGGAAGGAGAAGAAAGATGTTCTCACTTGTGAGAAAGACTCAGACAGGTGGCACCTTGCAGCGCCTTTTGCTGTTGGCCCTGGCTGGTGGGGCTGCCCTGTCCCCATGTTGGGGCAGGGGGCTGGGTGTGCCCACAGGGTGCTGTGAGGGCACGGATATGAGCCCCACTGTGCCTGACCCTCCCCCTCATGGGGAAGAAGCTGCCTGCCTGCTGCTTCCGAGGAGTCTGGAGACTGTGCCCAGACCCATGAGATAAAGGCAGGGCGGCCTCGGCCCAGGAGAAGTAGGCAGAGCTGGCATTAGAGCAGCGATCCTTCCTGGAGTTTGTAAACCTGCCTGTGTCAGGCTGCTCCCAGCCAGGTGAATGGAGCCGGCTCTTGGTCCTTTCTGCTCACTGGGTCACTGGGTGTCTGAAGGTCCTGCCCCCAGAGGTTCTTGTCGGTGGCCTGAGGTCTGGGGGGTTTAATGCTCTGAGAGCCACCTGATCTGGATCGTGGGGCTCCTCTGTTTTAGCTTTAGAGCCGTCAACCCAAACCAGCATCAGGGTCACAAGTCCAAATGCAGGCTCTTGGGCCCCAGCCCAGACTGACCACGTCAGAAGCTGTGAGGATGGGAGGGGCCTGGTGCTCTCAGAAGGGGTCAGCTCTTGTTGCACCTGCCACCTGTCAGGTGTGAGCTGAGCACGTCACCCTGACAGAAGCTGGCTCCCATGCCTGCTGCTTGCTGGCCCTGTCAGTTACGGAAATGCACTCGAGGTCACATTGTTAGCAGGGAGCCACACTCTCCCCCTCACAGGTGGTCATGAGTTTGGTGTCAGTGGGAAGGGACAGCACCATGGGCCTCGCCTGGGAGTCGCACCTCAGGGCCCACCCTGAGTCTGAATCTGGATCCATCACGGTGTTCAGGTGTCAGGCACAGAGTGTGAGATGTGTGGGTCCAGGCAGTTCATGTTCAGGGAGTGGGCACTGGTGGGTCCCGCAGAAGAGGTCTGTGATGGGCCGCTGATTGGGCAGTCGTCCAGGCAGGACAGAACTGGTCTGGCCTGGGCAGCAGTGGGTTGTGGAGGGGGAGCCGCATGGGGAAGGAGCACAGTCCTTGGTGGTCCATTTACTTGGAGGGGAGAGGAGGGAGAGAGATGGCAGAGGACCCCTCAGAGCAGCTGGATGAATAGGAATGTCACCAACTGGGTGAAGTCCCTGTAGGACATCCAGTGGTGCCTGCTGGCCCCAGGAATGTGGCCTGACCCTCAGGACAGTAGTGGACACGGCCTAAGATGGAAGCATTGAGAGTAGCAGTGGAAAGCTGGGAGGAAAGCTGACCTATTGGTGTCCATGGCCTTTTTCTCTATCATGAGCTGGAAGTGTACGCTGTGTGCTGAGAGGTGATGGTCAAGGGTATGGGGAGCTCACTGCACAACTAGGCCTGACCTCGGCAGCAGCTCAGGGACGCCACCCAGGAGCCAGGCTTCTCCCCTCCTGCTTTGCAGTCTTGGCAGTGGCTGATGTACCTCCCCAAGAAGTGGGACGGAAGGTTTTCCCTTGAGAAAAGGCTGATAAAGTGTTCCCTGGGGCTGACAGGTTTCGGGTTTGCTTTAAAACACAGTTCACTCCCTGAAACGGACTTTTGCATGGGCTGCTTCTTTGGTTCCGCAGATTGAAGACTTGCGAGTTCAGATGGAAAGAGAAAAGCAGACCAGCCAGGTTCTGGAGACTCTCTGTGAGGAGCTGGTGGAGGAGAGAGAACAGCTGATCCGTGACAAGAAGACCCTGAAGGCTGAGAAAGCCCAGGAGGTAGGCCCTCCAGCCCCATGCCTCCCCTGGCTCCCCGGCCTGCAAGAGTGTGAGTCCAGGATCATAGGATGTCCTGGGAATCCAGCAGTGATTCTCGGGTTACCAGTTTCTTCCCTCAGATGCAGTCAGAACAGCAATTACAGCCACAGCAGGGGCACGGGGACAGATATTGCTTCCTAGGGACACTGGCAATCTTTTTGTTTTTTCAATCTATTTATTTATTTATTTCAGAGGGGAAGGGAGAAGGAGAGAGGGATAAAAACATCAATGATGAGAGAGACTCATTGATCAGCTTCTTCCTGCATGCCACCTACTGGGATCGAACCAGCAACCTAAACATGTGCCCTTATCAGTAATCAAACCGTGACCTCCTGGTTCATAGGTTGATGCTCAACCATTGACCCACACTGGCTGGGCAGCACTGGCCATCTTGTTTATGATCGTCATGACTTGGGGGAGGAGAGGGGAGGTGCTCCTGGCTGTGGTGGGAGAGGCCAGGATGCTGCTAAATGTCCTGCAGCTCATGGGACAGCCTGCAGGACAAAGATCCCCCTTCAGATGTCCTGCTTCCCACTCAGAGCTCTGGAGAACCTCCAGGGTTAATCCACCCCCACATTACAGGAAGTCCTAGGGTAGGCAGCCCAGTGCTGGGGCAGCGGCTCAGGGACACCACCCAGAAACCAGGCTTCTCCCTTCCTGCTCTGCCAGTCTTGGCCGTGGCTGTTGTACCTCGCCAAGAAGTGGGCAGGAAGAATGTGGATGGTGAAGAGACAGACGGAAGGCCTCCTGGGATCCTCTGTGTACATCTCATTGGCCATGCCGGACACATGACTAACCCTAGCTGCAAGGGAGGCTGGGTATCAGGTACTTGAGTTCTTCAGCCTCTCTAGTATTGCAGAAAAGGGGCTTGGGGTGGTGCTGTGTAGACTTAAGAGGCATGCATCCACCCTCCCCCAATATGGCTTCCAGTCTAGGAGGTGGAACGACAGGTGACAAGCCAGGTGACTTGAGATGTGTGCTATTGAGGGAATATACGTGGGTCCAGGGAGAGTCTTATTAGGTGCAGGACATTTAGAATCGTGGTGCAGGGCTTCCCTGAGGAGCTGTCAATCACACTGAGCCCTGGATGATGAGAAGGAGCCAGAGAAGCTGGAGGCTGGGGGTGGAGGCAGGTGAGCATTCACAGCAGAGGGAAGATCATGTGCAATGTCTGCAGGGGGGAGTGGTGTGAGGAGCGGCCACAGGGGTGGGCGGTCAGCTCTCGCACCACTGTGGACCAGGGTAAAAAGCACCAAGGAAATCACTTACATTGTTTTAGGAGAAGATGCAGTTTCTGTTTCTATGTCATCTGGCTTCTGTGAAAGTGTTTAGACTTGAACTGTCTGGGTGGGGATCTCCATGCCCTTCACCTTGTGTCCATATCAGGCCTTTGGGAAATGTTAGGAAGTCCTTTGGGTCCATGATGAGATGGACATTCCAGGCCTACACTTTGGGCCTCCATTTGGACCGAAATCATGCCTGTGTTGTTTCCATTGTGTTTTCCTGCAGTTCAAGGATCTGAAAAAAGTGGTGCATTCACTGCGGGATAGTTCACAGACCAGCAGCAAGGCCCGCATGAAGGGCAGGAAGACTGAGCAAAAAGTCCTCCTCCAGACGGTGACGGACACCAAAAGGAAAGTGACCATGATGGAGTGGGAGCGGCGGCAGCTGTGCCGGGACCTGGAGCAGGTGAAGGCGCAGGCGGTGCAGGCACAGGAGCTGGAGCACATGAAGGTGCGGGTGAAGGAGCACGTGGTGCGGGCACAGGAGCTGGAGCAGGAGCTGCATCGGCTGCAGGAGGAGATCGAGAAGCTGGCCATGGAGGTCAGCGCCCTGACGACGGCCCCTGAGAGGGTCCACGCCCTGGAGTGGGAAAGCCAGGACCTGTTGCTGGAGAACCAGAGGCTGCAGACGTCTCTGGACACCCTGAAGCCTGAGCGTCTGGAGCGGGACAAGCAGCTGGACACCAGGGTAATTCTGGCCTCAGAATGAGTCAGGACGGTTCCTCCCCGGTCAACTCTCTGGTGCTTTGAATGCGGTTGGATGGGTATTGTGTAAATATCGGTGAAATGGGTTGGTAGTGCTGTTCAGGTTCTCTGTGTCCTTACTGAATTTCCATGCACTTTTCAAAGTATTCAGAGAGGGTACACAAGGAGGTTATCCAGAGAAAGGGCAAAAATTGCCAAGAAAGGTCACATGTGCAGGGAGGGGCCCAGGACTAAGCTTAGGCCCATGGGACAGTCCGTTTCTGCTGTGGGCCTTCCCAGAGCAGTTCCTTGAGTGCAGGTAGAACTGTCCTCAGCACGGCTGGGTGTTGCCTCTCCTGAGGGTCCTGCTATTTTGGTGTCTGCACTTGACCCACTGTTGGTCCCTCACTGCGTGTGGGGACCTGGGGATCCGGAGTCTGTGGTCCCCCTGGACCTGCACCTGATGAGGCGTCATTTCCTTCTCCCTCCAGCAGGTGGAAAATTCCACTCTGAGCTCCCAGAGCGCCTCGCACACTGCGCTCACAGAGCAGGACACTCAGCTCCAGCACCAGCAGCTGGTGGCAGCCCACCAGGCCCTGCAGCAGGAACACGCGAGCCTAGGCGCACTCTACGAGCACCTGACTAAGGAGCACAAGGCCCTTCTGGACAAGTACCGCCGCCATAAGACACTGCTGCGTCGGACCCTGGAGCTGGTGAGCAAGGCTCTCAGTGACAGGTGGGTGCCTGCGGCTGGGGGTGACTGACGGGCTCCCCGGGCTCCTGTCCCCCCTTCACTCTGGTCCCTCATGTTTCCTCTGTCCCGCTGCTTCACAGTGAAGAGAAGTAAATCCACCATCACTCTCAGCAATGTGGAGTTGGTGCGGCTAGAGACTGAGGGGCAGGAGGGTCCCCCAGGGGAGAAGGGTGTGCCCACTAATCCCGGCTCAGGGAAACCAGGTGTCAGCATTGGCGTCCCAGCTCCCCTGGGCATTCCTACCCCCTCTTCCTTTTCTCTCCAAACCAAGGACAAGGAGGGGAAGTCACCACAGCTGCCGATTTTCAGGGGCGTGCCTTACCCAGCTCCCCAGGCCTTTTCCCTGTCCAAGTCTCCAAGTCTGGGCTTCTGATTTTCTTTTTTTACTTTTAATTTTGGAAAGTATTGAATATATGGACGTGTACAGAATAGTATAGTGAAAACCCCGTGTTCCCATCACCTGCAGCAGCATTACCAATCCTCTGCCATTCTCATGTCACCTTTACCTCTGACTCTCCATATACCTTTCTAAAGGTAAAATTGATGTACCTTAAATGCATAAATCTTAACTTTGCATGTTTTCAAAATCAGGGCTTTGTGTGCATGTAAGTCAGCCAACTTCAGCTGAGCTCCAGCCAGGCAGATCCCTGATTGCAATGGCCCCAGCAGGTGCAGTGGGACCCAGAGCCTGGGGAAAGTGAGATGTACAGAGAACTCCAAGGTGTGGGGGGGGAGGGGAGAGATGCGCTAAAGAGAGGCTCTCCCACACTTGGAGCAGTGCAAGAGGGAGCTGTCCACTTTCTGTGCTTGTGAGTTATACCTGCTGAGGTCTTCCCTTGCCTCTGCCTCAGCAAATGATAGGCAAAGGCTGGGGTTTCCCTAGGAGCAGGTGAGGTGCAGGGATTTGGCATCACCTGGACCAGGGAGGGTGCTGAGCCTGCAGAGCCTGTGGAGGGCTCCTGCTGCTGCATGAACTTGGGGGTGATGATGTTCATTTAAACACTCACCCAGTGCTTCCTGTGGACTCTCTGCAGAGCCTTCCACCCCTTTCTCCACCCAGATTCCCTTCCTTTGGGGGTGCCGGGACGTCTGCTCCTATCAGACTCTCGTTTCTTCCCACCAGAATGAGTATCTTCTGCCTCTTGGCATCTCCTTCTCTGCCTCCTCCGCACCCATCCTGTGTTCACGACATGCTTAGTGAGCACCCACTGGTCGCGTGGTGCTGTCTAACATGGTGGGAATGCACCCAGCTGACTACTGATGGGAGCCTCCTGTGGTGCCCACCCCGCACCAGGCGCTGCGGGCCTTACCCTCAATGCCCTATGATAACCGTGTGGATATATTCTTATGTCTGTTCACATGGGAAGGTTTGTGCAGGTGGCATTTGACTGCTCTGAGGGAGGAGTTCATTGTACTGCCTGTGACTCCTTGCTTGATGGACCTACTGTGTGACTCAATGGTTTTTGCTGGTTGGACAGATAGCTGGAGGCCCTTGGTGTGTCTGCAGCAAGGATGCAGGTTGGAGGTGGAGGTGCCTGGAACACAGGCCAGGAGCTCTGTATTCATTTCACCTGACACATGACTGGGACACTCACTCCTTTGTTCCCCTGGTGCACATGTACTGGGTGTCCAGCCTCGTACCCAGGATTCAGTGGGGAGTAGGACTCTCAGTTTCTGCCCTGCAGGAGGGTGGTTACTAATGGTTGCGATATGCTTGATCCTGTGCTTTTCCAAGACACAACAGGGAAGCAGGAGGTGGGGACCCTAATGGTCCATAGCCCTGTTTGTCAAACCTGGATGAGAAAGATCGCCACCCTGAAAGCCCAGCAGAGCCATCATCCCCACCTTCCATTTCCCATGTCTGGGCAGCCTCCACTTGTGGCTAAAGGCCACAGGAAGGAAAGTTTGTTTTCCAACAGCTGCCCAGAAGGTATCTGAGTCTGCGTCTGAGTCTGCACAAGTCTTGGCTCCAGGCAGATGGTACAAATACAGCTGATATGGGATGGTGGGGGGCGGGATGGAGGGCTGAGGGCAGGGGCTGAAACCATGGAACCTGGTTGGTCTCTGTCAGTCTGTCTCTGGGTGTGGACACCTCAGGAAGGAGGTCTGGAAAGGCATTTGCCTGCCTGGGGAAGATTGAAAGGTGATGACTCAGTCTCCACCTTGGACCTGGGAAGGCCCCTGAGTCACCTGAACAGGGAAGGTTCCTGCAGGAGGAGGAACAGCCTAGAGCTGGTCAGGGGCTCCCTCTTGTGCTCTTCTGCCCTCCAGAGAGGCTGTGTGGGACCCTCTGCAGACTGAGACAGGAAGGAAATAAAAGCCCGAGCTGAGGGGGAGGCTGAGGGAGGGTGAGGGCAAGGGCTGGACTGGGGGTGCCTTGAGGAGCAGGGTGTGCAGCTGCCCATTATGGCTGCTTGGGCCTCACCAGGAAAGCCTCTGGCCCCCAAGCTGCCTGGCTCAGAGCAGAGAGACTGCTGTTCCTGAGCTGGGGCGGAGGGCTCACCCAGGGCCCGGTGAGGGGCATCAGCTGTTATTGGCTGTGGAATTATGCTGTATGTGCAGTGGTTTCTTTGAGAAGGGTGTGGAGTCCAGAGGACAGTGGTTTTGTTCCCAGTGGGATGTAGGAGGGAGGCTGCTTTGACAGGGATGGAAGGGACCATGGAGACATGTCGAGTGGGAGCAGAGGGCTTGGCTTCTGGGCTGCAGGAGACCCCCCGAGCTGGCCCAGTGTCTATCCCTCTCTCTGTCCAGCCCCATCCCCTGTCCATCTCATTCTCTCTCAGCTTGCAGAGAGAAGCTGCTCACCAAGGCTTTGAGGTCTCCCTGGGTGCCCATTCCTAGTGGGTATGTTTCCCTTCAACAGCTACAAGGACCAGATCCAACATAAGGTGGCGCTGGATCAGCTGGGGATGCTCTTGACCACAGAGCAGGAGGCTCTGCAGCAGGAGCAGAGGACGAGCGCCATGGCTGCAGAGGAGAACCAGAGGCTGCAGCGAGAGCTGGACAGGTAACCGCCAGGCCCCCTGCAAGGCCTCTGCTGGGATGTCAGTCTGACCCACTCACTCAGCACCCGCTGAGCTGAGCTCAAGTGAGACCCCTGGTGATGGTGCATTTTTACCAACCCTGCCCTGGACGCAGCTGGTGGGTAACGAGGTAAAGGGGACTCCAGCTGGTGGCTGGAACAAATAACTCGGCAGCTGGGATGGGGCATTGTCTAGGTTTGGACAACGTTCCCTCCCACAGTTATGATGCTGATGACTGTTGGGCAGGGGCACCTGCATCCTCTAACACCAGTGATCTTGTGAGGGAGAGAGGCTTGGTCCTCAGCATCCATGCATTCCCATTTGTGAATTCACCTCCTGGCTGAAATGTGCCGGTGACCCCCAAATCAGTGCCCGTGGCCTGTCATGGACGTGCCCAGAGTGGGAGATACTGGAGTCGCCTGATGTGCACATTTGCAGCTGAGGTTGAACAAGGCCTTTGACCCCAGCTGTGTTTCAGTTCTCACCAACCAGCGTCCTCTTCATGGGCCACTGAGTGCCATGGTGTTCTGTTTTCTGCGCTTCGGTGGCGATTTCGCCATTTGAAATGGCCCCAAAATGGAGTGCTGAAGTGCTGTCTAGTGTTCCCAAGTGCAATGCTGCACTTGGGCCTCATGGGGAATATTCGAGTGGCACACAAGGGTCATTCGGGCCCAGGTATGGTGCTGTTGGCTCTGAGTGTATTACACGAGGCGTCTTTACGTCTTAATGAGCTGACAAAATGTGACCAGAGACTCCCAGGAACCGGTGGGAACAGGTTCAGTACTCACTCATTCAGGGTTCGCGTGGTTGGGTAGAACATTATACTGTGAATCACGAGAATTGACTTAGCTATTGTTTTCCTTTAAGAAATCCACAGCAACAGAGGAGGAAACAGGCTCAGGGAGATTAAACAACTTGTTCAAGGTCAATGCTCCTAGTTCGTGACACAGGCAGGATTCGAATCCAAGTCTTGCCTCAACCCAGAGGCATGAAGCCTTCCTTCCCACAGCCCTGATTTAACATGTGCTGTGGGGCTGTGCAGTGGCCGGGCAGGTCCAGCAGGTGGGGAAGGAGAGTCAGCGATAGACCAGGCCCTGGTGGAGAATACACCCAGCTAGAGGCTGTCAGCTGGGAGGCAGGATGGACTGCCAGGCTTCCTTCTTTATGCTTTCTTTTTTTTTTTTTTCTTTCCTGAGAAGAAGATATCTGAATGTTGATGGGTACCTTAAAATTTTGGAATGCTGATACAGTAATTATTTTTTTGTTTTGTTTGTGTTTTTTATTAATCTGCTTTTTTGGGCGGGACAGAGGACTGGGAGGACCTGGAAACATATTTGAGGCCGGGGACCCTTAAATCTAACCTGCGAGTATTCATAGGTCTACAATGGAGAATCTTTGTATCTTGTTCTGTTTCTTCTTGATGTTATTTTATTTTTTAGTTGACTTTATTGGAGAGACGTTAATTAATAAAACCATACACACTTTAAAATGAAAAAGAATAGAACAAAATAAGTAAATGTCAAAAAGTTTTTAAAAAGCTGTGTGGGCCAAACTTCACACACCTGTGTTCACATTGAGTCCATGAGCCTCTGGTCCTATGAGCTTTTTCGGTATAAATCTTCCCCAAGGAATCCCAGTTGGGTGATGATGATGATGATGATGACAATAATTTAAGTGGATTTAGGTAACACTCCAGAATCTTCTATTTTGTGTATCTCAGTAGTTGCAATTAGAAAGGGGCTTGGAATTGGGGAGAAGAGCTGGATATAGACATAGAGTCTTAGAGCAGAAATGTTCTGATTCAGTGTTTAAATGTTTGAATCAAAGAACCTTTTTTCCAAGTAGGCAGATGTGCCAAAGCCTCATGTAGAAAGGACTTTTACAGGGATGCTCTGTTGTAGTGGTGTCGGAGCCTGCCTGTCCTTCTCCCCCAGTACGCAGTGGGGCACCTGGGTTAGCCTCCTAGAACCCCAATGAACACAGTTTGAATACCGCTGATTTTGTTCAACCATTCATTAACACATGAAAAAATTGAGGCCCAGAGAGGTTGCAGTTTTGATTAAGGTTGCACAACTGGGACAGAGCCTGCGAGTGCGCCTCAGCCCTTGGCCTTGTGTTTCTCCAACCCCAGGGCCAATTTCCTGCACCAGCAGCTGAAGGGGGAGCAGGAGGAGCTGATGTCCCACACTAAAAAGCTTCAAACCTCCCTGAAGGACACCCAGCTGGAGGTTTATCGCTGGCAGGCCCAGTATGAGGGGCTGAAGGGGCAGCAGGAGGAGCTGAAGACCCACAGCAAGAAGCTTCAGAGCTCCCTGAATGATTTGCAGCTGCAGGTGAACCACTGGAAGGCCCGGTACAAGAAGCTGAAAGGGAAGCAAGAGGAGATGTACACAGTCACCAAGAAACTGCAGACCCAGGTCAATGAGCTGCTCACAGACAACAAGGAGCTGCTCACAGACAACAAGGAGCTGCGCACAGACAACGAGGAGCTGCTCACAGACAACAAGGAGCTGCTCACAGACAACAAGGAGCTGCTCACAGACAACAAGGAGCTGCGCACAGACAACGAGAAGCTGCTCACAGACAACGAGAAGCTGCTCACAGACAACAAGGAGCTGCGCACAGACAACGAGAAGCTGCTCACAGACAACGAGAAGCTGCTCACAGACAACGAGGAGCTGCTCACAGACAATGAGGAGCTGCTCACAGACAACGAGGAGCTGCTCACAGACAACGAGGAGCTGCTCACAGACAAGGAGGAGCTGCTCACAGACGACGAGGAGCTGCGCACAGACGACGAGGAGCTGCGCACAGACGACGAGGAGCTGCGCACAGACGACGAGGAGCTGCTCACAGACAACGAGGAGCTGCTCACAGACAACGAGGAGCTGCTCACAGACAACGAGGAGCTGCACACAGACAAGGAGGAGCTGCTCACAGACAAGGAGGAGCTGCTCACAGACAACGAGGAGCTGCTCACAGACAACGAGGAGCTGCTCACAGACAATGAGGAGCTGCTCACAGACAACAAGGAGCTGCTCACAGACAACAAGGAGCTGCTCACAGACAACGAGGAGCTGCTCACAGACAACGAGGAGCTGCTCACAGACAACGAGGAGCTGCTCACAGACAACGAGGAGCTGCGCACAGACAACGAGGAGCTGCTCACAGACAACGAGGAGCTGCTCACAGACAAGGAGGAGCTGCTCACAGACAACGACGAGCTGCTCACTGACAAGGAGGAGCTGCTCACAGACAACGAGGAGCTGCTCACAGACGACGAGGAGCTGCGTACAGACAACAAGGAGCTGCTCACAGACAACAAGGAGCTGCTCACAGACAACAAGGAGCTGTGCACAGACAACGAGGAGCTGCGCACAGACAATGAGGAGCTGCTCACAGACAACAAGGAGCTGCTCACAGACTACAAGGAGCTGCTTACAGACAACAAGGAGCTGCTCACAGACAAAAAGGAGCTGCTCACCTACAACGAGGAGCTGCTCACAGACTACAAGGAGCTGCTCACAGACTACAAGGAGCTACAAATGTCCCTGAAGGACACGCAGCGGGAAGTGAACCACTGGCAGGCCCGGTACGAGGAGCTGAAAGGGGAGCAAGAGGAGATGTACACAGTCACCAAGAAACTGCAGACCCAGGTCAATGAGCTGCTCACAGACAACAAGGAGCTGCTCACAGACAACAAAGCGCTGCGCACAGACAAGGAGGAGCTGCGCACAGACAACGAGGAGCTGCTCACAGACAACAAGGAGCTGCGCACAGACAACAAGGAGCTACTCACCTACAACGAGGAACTGCTCACAGACAACAAGGAGCTACAAATGTCCCTGAAGGACACGCAGTGTGAAGTGAACCACTGGCAGGCCCGGTACGAGGAGCTGAAAGGGGAGCAAGAGAAGATGTGCACAGTCACCAAGGAGCTGCAGACCCTTGTCAAGGAGCTGCTCACAGACAAAAAGGAGCTGCTCACAGACAACAAGGAGCTGTGCACAGACTACAAGGAGCTGCTCACAGACTACAAGGAGCTAAAAATGTCCCTGAAGGACACGCAGCGTGAAGTGAACCACTGGCAGGGCCAGTACGAGGGGCTGAAGGCTGAGCAAGAGGCGCTGTACGCCCACACCAAAGAGCTGCAGACCCACACCAAGGAGCTGCTCACAGAAAACCAGGAGCTGCAAACCACCCTGAAGGACACCCAGCAGGAGGTGAACCGCTGGCAGGGCCAGTATGAGGAGCTGAAGGGGGAGCAGGAGGAGCTGCAGATGCACAACAAGAAGCTGCAAACCTCCCTCAACGACACCCAGCTGGAGGTGAACTGCTGGCGGAACCAGTGCAACTGGCTGAGGGAGGAGCTCCAGAGCAGGGACATCTCGCTGACCGAGCTGGACAACCACTGCCAGGTGAGGCCTGGGCTGGAGGGCTCCAGGACCCTGGGTGGGCCTGCTCTCTGGGCTGACACCTTGAGATTAACCAGATGGGAATGGGTCCTCACTGGCATCTCTGCTCAAAGGGTGGGTGTGAATGTCACACAGAGGCAGAGAGGAAGCCAGAGGCAATTGACTGGGACGAACATGAGGACTGGCATGGGTGTGCTACAGAACACCTTTCACCTGATCTTTGCTTTTTGCAGGGTCGGGGCAGTGCATGGAAGCTTCCAAATACCGTTTTATCTCCATCCTCTTGGCTGAGCACTCTGCTCTCTGTGTCATCTCATTTAATTCTCGCAATGATCTTGTGAGCTGGGGTTCCCATCCTTGTCCCTCTGAAGTAGCGGGTTGGAACCCCGTTTGTCTGAAGCCAAAGCTTGGGACTTCCTGCTACACCAAACGTGATGATATTCTAGAGCAGGAGCTGGCCAGCCTCAGCCCAAAATTCAGGTCCAGCTTCACGCCTGTTTGTGTACGGCTGTGAACCAAGAATAGCTTTCACAGTTTTGAATGGTTGGGAAAAATCAAAAGTAGGATAATATTTGGGGGCAAGTGAAAGTGACATGAAATGTAAATGTTGGTGTCACGAGT
>NW_005872744.1:30701-45100 GCF_000147115.1 Myotis lucifugus | reverse complement strand
CGCACCCAGTCAGCGGCTCCGAAGGCCTCCTTGGTGTTGCGTTGGCGCCACCTCATGGCAGAAGGCAGTATTGAATGATGTCCCTGACTGTCCCGTTTTACATGTGGTTGGAGTGTGCTTTTGGTGGCACGGGGAATTTTTTTTTTTTTATGACTCAAATAAATGACATCTAATTTTTAGTTTTCTTTTTTTTTAAATATATTTTTTTATTGATTTTTTACAGAGAGGAGGGGAGAGGGATAGAGAGTTAGAAACATTGATGAGAAAGAAACATTGATCAGCTGCCTCCTGCACACCTCCTACTGGGGATGTGCCCGCAACCAAGGTACATGCCCTTGACCGGAATCGAACCCAGGACCCTTCAGTCTGCAGGCTGACGCTCTATCGACTGAGCCAAACCGGTTTTGGCTAATTTTTAGTTTTCAATAGCTGGGCTGTGTATACTGTTCGCGCAGTGTCAGGAACAAGATTCTAACAAAGCCTAACTCGGAGCAAAACTTGGGGTTCATCTTCAGGCCCCTGTCCCCCACACATCCCGCTTTCCCGTCTTAATGGTCTTCTCTCTGTCTTCCATGGATGCGGTGTCCCTAGCACCTTATACATTTTAAAACCGTCTTTCATCGAAGTATCTGAGGTTCATTCACATGAAGGTGTAAATAGCTGGTAAGAGCTTAAAGTAGTCCGCCTATGGGAGAGCCAAGGTAGTGGTCCATGGTCCCACCCTCAGGGCCAGCTGCAGGCGTTCAGGGTTCAATGAAAAATGAAAATGAATGTTCCCACATTCATCAAAACTCAGGGAGAAAAGTGCCATTAAAATCTAAAACTTTTTTCCTTTAAAAATATTTTTTTTCTTGACCTGGACGGTGTGGCTCAGTAGATAGAGTGTCGACCTGCAGACTGAAGGGTCCTGGGTTCGATTCCAGTCAAGGGCACATGCCTGGGTTGTGGGCTTGATCCCCAGAGGGGGGCGAGTAGGAGGCAGCTGCTCCATGATTCTCTCTCATCATTGATGTTTCTACCTCTCTCTCCCTCTCCCTTCTTCTCTGAAATCAATAAAAATATATTTAAAAAATATTTTTTCTTTTAAACTGTAATAAGTATAATGGTGATACATGAGAAACAACGTAAACTTTCGATCTGCAACAATATAGTTTTTGGTGTCATACTTTTATATAATACAATGAATACTATTTATTAATTCATTTGATATTACGAGTGATTATAAGAGTTTTCCGGCTCAGGTTTCTGCAGATCCATATACGAGGCCCTTGTACACTTTCACGATGGTGACAGGAGAGCATTAAACTGAGCAACTGTTGGGGGCTGGGTTCCCCGGAAGTAGGAGCTGAGAAGGAGGGGGACATGCAGAGTCTGCATCAGGGACCAGCATCTGCGAGTGGAGGTGGGAAGAGGTGGTCTTTGTCAGAGGGGGAAGCCAAAATGCGATGCAGTTGTGACTGCATTTTGGCCAACCCCACGGGTGTTCTGGACCATCCAGGGCCCGGAGGAGATGCTAAGTTGGGTCACAGTCTTTATTCTCTTGCCCTCGCAGTCCTTGGATGTGGGCTGCCCTGCTGGCCGACTGCATCCTCATGGTGTCATTGAACACGTGTCTCGAACCCAGTGGCATTTATTTATTTTTTAAAATATATTTTATTGATTTTTTATAGAGAGGAAGGGAGAGGGATAGAGAGTTAGAAACATCGATGAGAGAGAAACACCGATCAGCTGCCTCCTGCACACCCCCTACTGGGGATGTGCCCGCAATCAAGGTACATGCCCTTGACCGGAATCGAACCTGGGACCTTTCAGTCTGCAGGCCGACGCTCTAGCCACTGAGCCAAACCGGTTAGAGCTAACCCAGTGGCATTTAACTGGGGGCGCTCTTGCCTCTCAGGGGGCACTTGGCAATGTTGGACCTTGTTGGTTGCCATGACAGCAGGGGTGCTACTGACACTAGTGAGGGGCAGCCAGGGTGCTGCTAGGCATCCTATAATGCACAGAACAGCCTCCCCACTCCCCCAACAAAGCACTCTCTGGTCCCACGTGTCAATAGTACAGACCTTGGAAAACCCTGCCTAACCTTTTATTTTTCTCTAGACAATGCAGTTGGATCTGGACGCTTGAGTCGGTTCAAGTTCAGCTTCGGAGAGAGGACAGAAGTCTTCCCAGGTGGACCTGTGTTGTACATCCTATTGTATCAGGTAAGAAGGCACTAGTGCCCCATTTATTGGTGATGCACAGGTTAATAAGTGAGCTCAGATAGATTCATTATCAAGTTCCTCATTAGCCTTTTATCTAATAGTTTTACCATTAAGGGCTGATAACGGTGACTTCTAATTCTATCGCTTGCTTTCCTATAGCTGCAATCTATAATAATAAAAGTGTAATATGCTAATTAGACCGGATGTCCTTCTGGACGACCTTCCAGACGACCTTCTGGATGAAGCCAGGGCTGCGAGGGAAGCCCAGGTCCCGGATGCCTGCTGGCGGCCGGAGGGAGCCTGAGTCCCAGGTGCCAGAGGGAAGCCCGGGTCTCGGGTGCCAGAGGGAAGCCGGTGCCGGCAGCTGGGGGAAGGAAGGCCTACTTTTGCACGAATTTCGTGCATCGGGCCTCTAGTTCTCCTATAAAGAAAAACATTGACCTACCAACCAGTGACCCCGAAATAGCCCAGATAGGAAAGGCGGGATGCATGCATGATTCTCCCCCTTGCTCAATTTTCAGAACGCCCTAGTCATGAAAAATGTGATTAAGATATTCTTTCTAGGTGTTTTCAGAAAAACCACCCTCTGAGGAACAAAACAGGATAAGAGTGTGGGTACAGAGACAAAGTTACACCAAGCCCTTGGCTTTAAGGAGTCCACCAGGCCTGCTGGGACCACACAGGGCTCTAGGGGGCAGCAGAGACCACCAGCTGCTGGAGCTGGAACATCCCGGCTTTGATACCATTACAGCCTCCTTACCACCGACCAGACCAACCCCTGCCGTCAGCTAGCTAGAATCTCACCTGATCTGAGAGGCGACATCCGGGCATGGCCGCAGGGAGGGGCAGGGCTCCGTCTGGCCCGGTCCTGGTTCCCAGCAGCCCTGTGCTCCTCTCCCACCCCATCGATCCCTCTTCAAGATGGACAGGACCCCTATTCCGATCTTCGTGTTTAGCTTTCCTTTTTTTGGTGTGTTTCTATGGATTTGCCTATTCCGGATATTTCCTACAACTGGGAGCAGACACTGTGAGGCCTTCTGCCATGGCGTCCTTCCCTTGGCATAATGTTTTTAGGGTTCGTCGGGTGGTAGCGCGTTTCAGGACTCCATTCCTTTTCATGGCTGCATACTATTCCACTCTATGGCCACACCGCATCTGTTCATCCGTTCGTCCGCCGATGGCCGCTTGGGTTGTTTCCACGTTCTGGCTATTACGAATAGTCACGCGGCTTCGAGGACGGGTCTTTGTGTGGCCTTGTTTCCCTTCTTTCAGTCCGTGGAGTGGAATGTTCATTGCGGTTCCATTTGGAGGAGCTGCAGAATGTTTTCCCTCCCCACCAGCCATGTATGAGAACTCTGTCGTACTCTTGACCTTGGCTTCTTCTCCCGCTCGCCTTAGAATTCCGGAATGGGAAGACCCGGGCGTGAGAAGGCTGCGGCCGACTTTCCCGCACCCTTTCCCGTGGCTCTAGCCATGCGCGGCTACCAGCCTGTGAACGAATGGCCCGCGATGCACACTCAGGCCTTTGGGCGATCTGTCTTCCTTGCTCAGGGGACATTGAAGCCTTGGGGGCTGACGCTGAATCACGGGAGAGTGGTGCTGAGGTGGGGTCCCCAGAGGGGCCAGGGCCACAACCACGTCCTTCAGATGCGTCCTTGAGCCTCTGAAGGTCACAGTGACCTTGACTTTCCTTGGCCTGTGGCCACATCACTCCAGTCTCGGCTTCTGTGGACCCATCGCTTTCGCCTTTTGGTCTGTCCTCAAATCTCCTCGTGCCTCTGTCTTAGGAGGGCATTTACGATGCATTTAGGGCCACCACCATCCCCCCATTTCAAGGCCCTTAACTTAACACATCTGCGAAGATCCCTTTTCCAAACAGAGCGTTCCTTACAGCTTCCAGAGCTTAGGACTCATTGCTCTGGGGAACATTTTCTTCCTTCCTTTTTTATAATATATTTTATTGATTTCAGAGAAGAAGGGAGAGGGAGAGAGAGAGAGAGAAACATCAATGATGAGAGAGCATCACTGATTGGCTGCCTCCTGCACGCCCCACACTGGGCATCGAGCCTGCAACCGGGGCATGTGCCCTTGACTGGAATTGAACCCGGGACCCTTCAGTCCGCAGACAGACGCTCTATCCACTGAGCCACACCGGCTAGGGCCGGGGGACCATTTTCCAACTTGCCACACACTGAGGTTCAGAAATCACCAATGTGGCCCATGCCCTTAGGGCAGCCCAGGCCTAGGAGATGGGAGCCCCGAGAAAAGGGAGTAATATGAGGCTCCCAGGCCGCCTCTGTCTGGTCCTGGTCCCTGGGGATATGACAGCTGACGTGTCCTGAGCGCTCCTCACCCACTAATCTAAGCCCAGGACGCGTCCTGTCTCATCCCTCCTCCTAACAACCTGGTGAGGCAGGCCCTGCTATTACCTGTCATTTTGCAGATGAGAAAATGAAGGGGGAAGGGGGCTGAGTCACTCGCCGAAGGGGATGGAGCTGGGCGAGCCACCCAGGCCGCCAGAGGCCAACACCTCCCGCAGCGTGGGCACCATGTCTCATTGGGCTTCCTCTGATCTGCTCCGTGAATCACCCCTTTCTGATATTTGTATCCGCCGAGCACATACGGAACCACACTTTTCTGGAAAGAAAGGGGACCCCCTGAACCCCTGGCCCCCCTCCTTCTCAGAGCCACGGCTCCAAAGTCTTGGTGAGTCCCAGCCTCCAGCTACCAGACAGCTTCTTACTCAGCCCATGGGGGTGGGGTGGCGGGGGGGGCACGCAGGTCCTGCCAAGAGGGGGGGCAGCTGGGATCCTAATGAATCTCCCAGGTTAGTGGCCCGGGAGGGGCCCTGGGAGTTCCCCAGCGTCCAGATGAGGGGGCAAAGGCAGGCAGGGACGGCGGGCATGTTCCTGGGCACCCTGGGTACCTGTTTGCTTCTGGCCATGACTCATTCCCTCCGGAGCAAGCGCCTCGGGTGAAATGTTTACCAGCCCCACCTCCCTCCACGCGGCCTTATAGCTCCCCTCCCAGCGGGGAGAGCACGGAGCAGCCCTGCCCTCCTGTCCTCCCCACGCAGCCCACCCCCGGAGCCCACCCGAGGCCATGGCAGCTCCGGCGGCCCAGGTGTCCAGGCAGCGGGCGGCAGCCGACCGTCCTGGCTCCCACCAGAAAGTTGTGAAGTACTTGGGCCAGGACTTCGAGACGCTCAGGCAGCAGTGCTTGGATTCAGGGGTGCTGTTTAAGGACCCTGAGTTCCCAGCAGGTCCGTCAGCCTTGGGCCACAAGGATCTGGGACCACGTTCCCCCCAAACTCAAGGCGTCGTCTGGAAGCGGCCCCCGGTAAGGAGACGGGCTTGCTGTAAGGTGTCAGGCAGGATGGGGGGCTCTGGCTTCAGGTCGGAAATAGTTGAGGGAGAAGGTGGCTCTGGATCCTCAATTCCTAAATCCCACATTTCAGAACCCCTTTCCCTTTAACAATCTTTTTCCAGAGGCAGTGAGGTTAGAGGGAAGAGCATGCAGAGGCGTTGGGATCAGACGAGTTAGATTTGAATCCCGGCTCCGCCTGTGTGGTCTTGGACCCATAACCTCCGTGAGCCTCAGTCTTCCCATCTGTGGAATGGTGCCACTGGCACCTGATTTTTCCAGGGTTGGTATGAGGGCCAGAGATGAAGCTCCGACCATCGTGCCTGGCCCACCACAGGCACAGGCCACGTGGTCATGACCGCCTGGGCCCCTGGGCCAGGGCACGGGGGAACAGGCCAATGCTAGGTGTCACCATCGGTCAGGGGTAAGTGGTGACAGGGTGGCTGAAAGGTGCAGCCATTGCTCAAGGTCACGAGCTGGGTCACTGTTCCATCAGGGCTGGTGAGTGGAGAGGTGGAGGCTGTGGGGCTGTGAACGCAGCTGGAACTCAGGGCCTCCTGAATGCTGTCACCGGTATCACCCCAAACTCAGAGGCAGAGAATGGAGAACCATCCCCCCAAAATCCATGTCTGTGACCTACCCCGACGGGACCCTTGTCCCGTGATTTGCCCTCAGGGGTCGGAGCCCCCTCTGCAGGGTGGCTGTGAGAACTGAGAGAGTCTGTTCAGCGTCTGCCACGTAAGTAGTCTCGTAAGAGCACATGTTCCGTGGCTGTTGGCCAGGGAGCCTTTGTCTTCTAGAGCATGATGGGAAAACCAAGTCGTGGTACCTGTTTTCTTGGCCCTGGATGACAAGGGAGGATAAGAAGATAATTTTTTGGATACTAGAGGCCCGATGCACGAAATTCGGGCAAGGGGCTCGGCCCTCACAGCCTCGGCTTCATCCAGAAGGTCGTCCGGAAGGACGTCCGGAAGGTTGTTCGGCTGTTCGATCTAATTAGCATATTACGCTTTTATTATTATAGATAGATGGCCAAATCCTATCCCTACCCCTTTATTTTCATTCAACCAGTTTTGCCCAACAGTTTCTACCTCTGAGGATAACTCCTTTGCCTGCCTCTGTCCTGCCCACCCAGGTCCGTCTGCCCACCCCTCTTGAAACATATGGCATTCCTCTGGGATGCTGGCAAAATCAAGGTTGGGAATCATGGTTTTATATTCTTTCTTTATTTGTTTTAACTGGGGGTTTCTTTCTTTCATTTTTTTTCCCCATCACCATTTATCCCCTCTATGCGATGGTTTTATATTCTTGTCTCAAGAATTGACAGCTACATTTCATTTCAACAGACAGTATTTTTAGGCCTCTGTTGTTGTTTTTTTCTTTAAAGAATAGTTTACTGATTTTTAGAGAGAGTGGAAAGGAGAGGGAGAGAAAGAGAGAAACATCGACGTGAGAGTGTGATATCCATTAGCTGCCCCCAACGGGGAATCGAACCAGCAACCCTTCGGTGCTCAGGATGTCACCCAACCCACTGAGCCACACCGGCCAGGGCTAGGCCTCTGTGTCAGGCATCCGCTCTGCACTGTGGGGAAGGCGGTAGGGCAGGTTCATTACTGCAGAGAGACTTTGGCGCTGGGGTTGGAGGAAGCAGAGGGTCCTGACAGCGACCAGTGACGGTCTAACGCCCTGGGAGCAATGCTTGCCAGTTGCCTTTGTCCGCGAGAAGATGCGATTGCAGTGCCTTCCTGCCTCGGACCCCTTACCGGTGCCCGTGTTTCCCTCGAACCCATTCATCAGGGGCCGAAGCAAGCAGGCCTGAGTCATGTGTGTTTATGGAGTGTGCTGAGGTCCTCACCTGAGTAATAGTCAACATTGCTAATGACAAGATGTGGTTGTTATTCAGGAAGAAAAAAAACAAAACAGTGTCCCGTGTGTGTGTGTGTGTGTGTGTGTGTGTGTGGCCTCCTGGCCTCTTTTCAGCCTCTTTGGTGGCCAAACTACTTTGTGTCTCCGATCCGAGTTCCAGTAGAAAGTTAGCCCTGGAGAGAAGACTTCCGGAATGTTCTTCCGGCCTAGGCTGAGATGCCAACCCCTTACAAAACCAGGGATGCCCTGTGGCCCCCAAGAGATTCATAACATATTAGTCATGACGTCCCTGGGTTGTTTTTTTCCTGGGTCGGGGGGGAGGGGAGGTGCATTTTGAAACCTGCTAAGAACATGTCATAAAATGAACATTCCTTCTACATACACCCCGCTTAGCACCGTCCTGCTCAGCACACTTCAACTTGTTTCTGGCCTTTGCAAACCACTCTGCCTCTTAAACCGAACTCAACATTTCAGCAGAATCCGGGAGACTTATCGGCCATGCGTCGAATGAGCTGATATCGCACGGACAGTGTGACATGGGTAACGGGTGGCCGGCTCAGGCAAGCGACTTGGGACGCGTCCGCGTGTTCCACAGACAGGAGTCGAAGCCACGGGGTTGGTCGCTGTCGCCGAGAGAGGATGCTTAGGGCAGGCTATTGCCGCGGGAAACGGGGTCCCTGCAGAGGGCTGAGGCCTGGTCGGGGGTCCCCTGCTTCTTAGGGGGGAGTGGAGCGGAGGAACCCTTGAAGGAGACGAGGACGCCGTAGACAGGTGAGGAGGGGACGAGAGATGATCTCCTAGGTTGCTGTGAAGCCTGAGTTCAGGACCCCAAAGCCATCTTTACCCTCATGGCCACCATCACTGGGCATCTTATGACTTGTGTTTTGTCCCCAACTGCTTTCAGGAATTGTGCCCCAGCCCCCAGTTCATCGCCGGTGGCGCCACCCGCGTGGACATCTGTCAAGGTGGTCTGGGTGAGTAGGCGGGCCGCCCTGTTTGTTCGGCGCAGGGCGGGTGTGCATGTGGCACGGGTGACGTCAGATTCAGCTGTTAGTCCTGACCACCTGTAGTTACCTGTAAGTGGACCTAATTTGCCCTATAAAATGGCCACGTCTGTACAATTAGGGACGGTCGTAAGAGATGCTTTTGTAATTGGTAAGAAAACAGGGATCCTCTCTTTCTAGCCAAGCTTCCTCTCACGGGCCTGGGATCCTAGGACTAAGATGTTCCCCTCCCAGCCCTTCATATTCCCTCCAATCGGGTGCAGTTAAGCTTTGGGAAATCATTTGCTTTGTTTTGTAAGTTCTGGCCTCACGTGTCAGACCCACAAGTAGTAGATTGGTGCTCTTGACCTGCTAAGCACTCCCGATCCCAGGGCCTCATGGTCGAGTGGGACAACACTGGCCTTTCCGGGGACAGCGTGGCTCTGACTTAGATTCACTGGGATTCTAAACCGCCATCCCCTGGCAGCCGCAGAACACGGGGCAGGAAAGGAGAGCCACGAGGAGACAAATCCCACTTGGTGAAAAGCAGTAAAACAACCCACATCTCAGCATCCACCTGGACCCGATAGCCTTCATCTTTTGGGGGGGTTCACCCCCCTCTTTCCCCTTCTGGTTCTAGCCAGGAAAATGTTTCCAATCCGCTGGAAACCTTTGTGATTTTGAAGGTCACGGGCACCTAATTTTAAACGCCTCCAATGCTCTCTCCTTTAATGAGCACCACAGATATCCCCTGAGCCAGAGCTCCTGGGGGCGAGCATTAAGCAGGGAGAATGCGTCAGGTGCCACCTAATTTCCCACGTGGCTCAGGGAAGCGCGACTTCCCACGGAGGCTTTTAGCAGGTCCTTGTTAGTGATGTTTAACTTAGTACCAGGCATTTAATAAGCCTCGTTTAATTGATGGGCCTGGATAGCTCTTCCCCTTGAATCGTTATAAGCAAGCGAGGAGGAATAGAGGAGGAAAGAGGTTTCCGGAAGGAGGCCTGAGCGTTACCATGGTGAGTGTGCGCTGCTGAGGGATGGAGTGGGTTGGAGCCGGGGGATGGAGCACAGGAAACCACCCAAACTGACTCTCAGCACCCAGCTCCCACCCAAGTCCCTGGGGCCTCGCCAGGGGGCCGCCCTGGGGTAGCCCAGCCGATGAGGCAGTGTTTTTGTTGTTGTTTAAAAATCAGTATCATTGGAACCTCTTTTGAAAGCAATTAATTTATTGATTAAACATTTTCCAATGACAATCGCCATTCAACATTATATTCTTTGCTGAAACCGGTTTGGCTCAGTGGATAGAGCGTCGGCCCGTGGACCGAAAGGTCCCAGGTTCGATTCCGGTCAAGGGCATGTACCTTGGTTGCGGGCACATCCCTAGTGGGTGATGTGCAGGAGGCAGCTGATCGATGTTTCTCTCTCATCGATGTTTCTAACTCTCTATCTCTCTCCCTTCCTCTCTGTAAAAAATCAATAAAATATATTCTTTGCAGGTGCACAGCCTATTGGTTAGAGTCCAGTGGTTCTCAACCTTCTGGCCCTTTAAATACAGTTCCTCATGTGGTGACCCAACCATAACATTATTTTCGTTGCTACTTCTTAACTGTCATGTTGCTACTGTCATGAATCGTCATGTAAATATCTGATCTGCAGGATGGTCTTAGGCGGCCCCTGTGAAAGGGTCGTTCGACCGCCAAAGGGGCCGCGACCCACAGGTTGAGAACCGCTGGGTTAGACATTTATGTGACGTACGGAGAGATTCCCCTGACCTGTCGAGCACCCGCCTGGCCCCGTGCGTAGTTATCACAACACGATTGGCCACCCTCCCTGGCTGTGCGCTGGGCCTGGTGGGAGCACATCTCGGAGCCCATGTGAGGAAGGGGGGTGCTGCCTGAGCTGAATCCTGTGGCCCTTTGGATGCAAGAATAAGACAAGATGCTGGGGGCCAGGGCTAACGGAGACAGAAATGGAAAGATGAGCTCTCAGATCCATCGCTCGCTCAGGCCCAGTTGGCACTGCCCCCTCCCAAACGGCCCGGCACCCCCCAATCCGAGCCGGGGACCCCGGGGGCTTCCCAATGAGGGCATCCACTCTGAAACAAAGGATGATGGAGGGTCTCCATGGCAACATGAGGATGGCCTCCCAGCCTCAAACATATTAAGAGACCAGGCGACGTGAGCTCAGATGTGAAGATGCCCGGGAGCCCGGTGGGGTGTGGTGGGCAGAAAGCGAGGCGTTTTCGGCCGGGAAAACACCCCGTTACTGTGTCTCAAGGCACAACGATGCGAAAGGAGACAGGAAGGCAGCAAAACTCGGGGAGAGGGGACCCTGGCCAGGTCCCAGGGGGGCAGACAACCGCAGAGAAAGCGATTTCAACCAGCAGTGTGGCTGGGGCTCTTCAACAAAAACAAAACAGACCAATAAAACCCACGTCATTTCTCCAGGGACGCCCAGCAGCAGTTCAGCGAGGATCAGGAGGGCGAATCAGCCGACTGCAGAGCCACTGGCCGAGGGGCCGGGCCCAGCAGGGCTGGCGTGGGCTGGGGGAGGGCCGAGCCAGGCCAGCGGCTTGCAGGGTTATCCCTTTCGGCTGGTCCAATGTCCCCTCCCGGGGACGATGTCTCGGAACTGGGAATGTTTTCCATTTAAAACAATCAGAAACCAGATCCCTGGCTTCTCTTTTAAAAACGGCAACATCTGGCCCGATCCGGTCCCCACAGTCACCCTACAGATATGGGTCTGAGCCCCTTCTTTGCGCCAAGTGCTCTTCCAGCCCCCAAAAGATACACCCGTGGGGTGGGGGCGGGAGCTCTGGATCCCAGGGAGTCTCCGTTCTAACGGGGAAAATGACCAATAAACAAATCCAGGTGCCAGGTGGTGGGAAAAGCCACGGAGAGAGGAGAGCCACGCGAGAGGAGAGAGTGATCAGGGGGTGTTATTAGAGGGGGCCCTGAGAGTCCCTGGGCCCCGCAATCCCAGGATCGCCGGGTTTTGGGGCCTGCTTTTAGAACGGTGGTAGCTTGCTCTATCCCAGCGGCAGCGACCCCGTGAGGGAGGCATTCCAGGAAATTTTGTTTGATTCTTCATTTACAAACACCACGGCGGGGGGGGGGGGGGGGGGGTCATGTGGCGGGTTCAGGGCCGGCTCGAGGTGGGATGCTTGCGGGATTGAGGACCACGTGGCTCGTCAGACATGCTGCTTTGTCAGCATCAGGGGTGGCTTCTTGCTTCTGCAGCCCCCTCGGCCGCCCCCCCCCCAGGACAGCGCCTGGGTACAATGAAGGGCCTCTGTCCTCTGGGCCGTGGGGGAAGGGCCCCGTGTGCCTGGAGCTGCCCCCCGGGTCTCGGCTGGGCTCCTGGAGAGGTGACGGCAGTGCTGTGTGGTCTGTTCTGTGCTGTCAGGACCCGGTGGCCCTCCTGGCTGACTCCGGCCACCTCTGTGCAGGGACACGGCACGCCCTCCATCCATCCCTGACCCCGCAGTCACCACAGCCTCTGCCTTCCCTTCCCCGCCCTCGGTGGACACCCTCCGACGGCAGAGGGGACACGAGGGGTGCTCTTCGCCACCTTCTCTCACCTTCTGCTCCCCGAGTCCCCGTGGGAAGCAGAACGAAGGTTCTCTCTGCTCGGCCTTCCTCTTGGGCTTGAAAACGATTGTTCCCGCTTCAGCCATTGCTCAACGTCGAAGTTGAAGGGGTTCCAGTGCCTGGAGTTTTCTCTCTCGTCCCCTTCCTCCTCCTCCTCCTCCTCCTCCTCCTCCTCCTCCTCCTCCTCCTCCTCCTCCTCTGTAGCGTCTCCATGTTCCCCCTCGCTGTTTGGGAAACTCCCTGAAGTCATTGCCTGGTTCATAGTCTTGGCTCAACCTCTGAGCCACGCCGGCCGGAGTGGGTTTCCTGTTTCCTTCTGCATTTGCTGGGCTCTCTGAGCTGACCATTATTAAACCCTAGACCAGCGGTTCTCAACCTGTGGGTCGCGACCCCTTTGGGGGTCGAACGACCCTTTCACAGGGGTCGCCTAAGACCATCGGAAAACACATATGTAATTACATATTGTTTTTGTGATGAATCACTATGCTTTAATGATGTTCAATTTGTAACAATGAAATTGGGGGTCACCACAACATGAGGGACTGTATGAAAGGGTCGCGGCATGAGGAAGGTTGAGAACCTCTGCCCTAGACTCTTTAACCTCTCGGCTTTATTTCTTCTGCCTCGATGAGGATGATGGAAGGCGAGTCAGTATCTCAAGACTGTCTTAAGCAATGAGGCATCGAGGCTGTCATGCTGGGCTCTCAAACACAACAGGGCAGTCCTCTAAACACACAGAGAGCCAACTTCCTGTCATCTAACATCACGCGGGCACGGAACACACACACACACACACACACACACACACACACACACACACACTGTGGGCTGGCAAACAGATGTTTCCCCCAACCGAATGTCTTATCAGAGTTGCTAATAAGGAACCAAACAACACATTTTTATTCTTAAAAAAATATATATTTTATTGATTTTTTACAGAGAGGAAGGGAGAAGGATAGAGAGTTAGAAACATCGATGGGAGAGAAACATCGATCAGCTGCCTCCTGCACACCTCCTACTGGGGATGTGCCCGCAACCAAGGTACATTCCCTTGACCGGAATCGAACCTGAGACCCTTCAGTCCGCAGGCCGAGGCTCTATCCACTGAGCCAGACTGGTTAGGGCCAAACAAGACATTTTAAAATATATATATATGTATTTTTATTGATTTCAGAGAGGCAGGGATAGGAGAGAGAGAAACATCAATGATGAGAGAGAATCATGGATCGGCTGCCTCCTGCACGCCCCCTAGTGGGGATCGAGCCCGCAACCCAGGCAGGTGCCCTGACCAGGAATCAAGCCTGGGACCTTTCAGTCCCAAAAGACACTTTGGCTTTTGTTCTTTCCATGGCTTCCCACTGGCCGAGTGCTCTGAGATGTGCAATGGTCAGCACGCAGGGCCGATCGATCGGGAGGACCAGAGACGTTTCTATCCGCGACTCCCAACGCGGCAGCAGGAGCTGACGGTGCTGCCCGTGACCTTGAGACATGGGGGGGCGGGGGTGGGGGGAGAGTCGGACGTGGAAGGGAGAGAAAGCGGGACCCTGCCGGCCTGGCCTGACCAGTGTGTCCCCATGACCCGGTGCAGGCGACTGCTGGCTCCTGGCGGCCATCGCGTCCCTCACCTTGAACGAAGAGCTGCTTCACCGGGTGGTGCCCAGGGACCAGAGCTTCCAGGAGAGCTACGCGGGCATCTTCCGTTTTCAGGTCCTGTGCGTTGCTCGCCGTCCTTGGTGCTCCCTTCCATCGTCCCGCCCAGATCCACGGAATCGGAAGCTCTGGGGTGGGCCCCGGGCCTGTTTTCATGGCCCCCCAGGTGGCTCTGACACACCCTTGAGCTTGCGATCCATCCGGTCACCTACACATCCACCCCCACCGCCTCCCCCAGGCCTCAGGGCCTCGAGGAAAGCGCGGGGGAGTGAGTGTCAGGAGACATGGGTCCGAGTCACACACGGTCACCACAGACGCAGACACGGGGCTCGATGCTTCCCGGCTCCTTGAGCATCTCCTGTGTCAGTGACGGCGAACCTTTTGAGCTCGGCGTGTCAGCATTTTGGAAAACCCTAACTTAACTCTGGTGCCGTGTCACATAGAGAAATGTTTTGATCTTTGCGACCATAGTAAAACAAAGATTTATATTTCTGATATTTATTTTATGTATTTAAATGCCACTGAACAAAAAAAAGTCAACCAAAAAAGTGAGTTCGCGTGTCACCTCTGACATGCGTGTCATAGGTTCGCCATCGCTGTCCCATGTGCCTGGATGAGTAAGACCCCGAGCCTGCTCTTCAGGAGCTTGGAGTCCACTAAAGGCCCGAGACCTGAGCACGGAGCCTCCCGGAGGCTCCTCCGGGGCCCCCCTGAGCGGCGCCGTGTTCCCCCCGCAGTCTGGC
>NW_005872744.1:28706-30236 GCF_000147115.1 Myotis lucifugus | reverse complement strand
AAAGAGAATGCACTCAGATACCAAACTCGCCAGAGTCTACTGACCGCTGGTTCCACCGTCCTCCTTCCCATGGGCATGCGATGCTCAACGCCTTCTCCTGGGTTCCTTCAATTAGCTTCGCTGGCTGACACCCTTTTCTGTAACCCCGGCTCCTCTCCAGCCCTGTTCCCACAGCAGGTCCCTCGGGGTGTCCCTCAGCCTTGAGGGAGGGTCCCCCTCACCCCTATTCATGTCCCCCAACCCTCAGAAACCGAAGAGGCGAGGGTCAGCTTTGGAAAGGTGACGCTTGGCAAAGGGTGGCCTGGGGGGAGGGAGGTGGTCTGAGATGCGTTCCCGGTAAGGAGCTGAGTTGGCCACGTGAAACGGTGGCCCAGCGCCTTCCCCGGCCACAGCGAGACTGGCACGCCTCCTCCATTACCTTCAGACCAGCCATGTCCCAGCATCGTCCCCGCCCCCGCCCCCCACGTGGCTGCTCCCTGGGGCTGCTCAGGGCTGTGGACGGTGTGCGCCTTCTTTTCAACAGGCTCCTCGGCTCCTATGAGGCCCTCGCCGGCGGGTCCACGGTGGAGGGGTTTGAGGACTTCACGGGCGGCATCTCGGAGTTTTTTGACCTGAAGAAGCCACCGACCGGCCTGTTCCAGATCATCCGGAAGGCCCTCCGCGCGGGGTCCCTGCTGGCCTGCTCCATTGATGTGAGCTCCCTTCCCCACGTGTGGCCGGGAGGGGACCGGGCCGGCCTTGGGCCAGAGCGGAGCCTGGGACTTCATGGGCAAGTCCGGTGGCGCCTTGGTCCCAGCCCGTGGGAGCTGGTGCAGCCCTAATGAGTGGGTAGGAACTGGGGTTGGTCTCACGGTGGGAGCCCCAATTTCCCCTCACTGGTGGGGCCCCTTCGGTACCACGGAAATCGCTCCAAGAAGGCAGCCTTGAGCCCTGGATCCTCACCCTGCTTTGCTAGGCCTTGTTGGGAAGTAATTTTGGGATTTGGGGGAGCAAACGTGATGATTGACAACTTGATGGGCTTGGAAAAAGGGAGAGGGTCTGAAACCAGGGGCCACACCCTGGTGGGGGCTGGCTGTGCGGGGTGCCAAGGTGGCATGGAGACCCCGGCCCCCTGGTCTGTGACCGCCGCTCCTCCTCTTCCTCCTGCTCACCTGGTGGCCTAGGCCTGTGGGGGGCACGTCTCTATGGAAATCCTAGTGGGACATGTGTGTTTCTGATGGGGGATGACATGGGGCATGGGTTGGGGGGGAGGCTGTGGAACAGGGAGGATGCTGGGAAGCTCGATCCATGAAAACAGTGAGAACCAGAACTTATCCAGGGCAGCCGTCCTGGTCATTATCCCTCCTGCAGGCAGCGGGATGAATGAGTTCCCGGTTCTGTGACATTTTAAAATATATTGTATTGATTTTTTTACAGAGAGGAAGGGAGAGGGACAGAGAGTCAGAAACATCGATGAGAGAGAAACATCGACCAGCTGCCTCCTGCACACCTCCCACTGGAGACGTGCCCGCAACCAAGGTACATGCCCTT
>NW_005872744.1:16107-28606 GCF_000147115.1 Myotis lucifugus | reverse complement strand
ACTTAAAGGTTTTTAGATTCGATTCGCGTCAAGAGAAGGTGCCTTGGTTCGGGATCATCCGCCGTGGCCCCGGCTGTCTAAAAGAGATTGACGTAGGATGCTCATCGATTTTTTTATAATCCCTTGTCCAGCCCAAACCGAGTCTGGGCACAGTAAAATATTTTTATTTTACGGATCAAAATTTGTTGTTGGCTTCCTTGATTCCCGGTCAAGGGTATGTACTTGGGTTGCGGGCACATCCCAGTAGGAGGTGTGCAGGAGGCAGCTGGTCGATGTTTCTCTCTCATCGATGTTTCTAACTCTCTATCCCTCTCCCTTCCTCTCTGTAAAAAAATCAATAAAATATATTTAAAAATAATAAAGGCTTGGCAGCCACACAGCACCCCGCCCGGAACGGCAGGCCTAAGGAAAGGGGGTGGGGTCGCACGAAGAGGTTCCTTTTACCTGCACCCCCAGCCCCACACGGAGGCCCCGGGGCTGGGTGGCGTGTCCTCAGGAAGCACTGTGGGACCAGCCCCCACAAGGTCAGGGCGGCCGCCCTCAGTGGACTGGGTTCCCGACGCAGGTCTCCGCCGCGGCCGAAGTGGAAGACATCACCTGCCAGCAGCTGGTGAAGAGCCACGCGTACTCGGTCACGGGGGTCGAGGAGGTAACACCGGGCAGGGGGAGCGCGAGGGTGATGAGTCATGACGTTGGCCATCAGTCCAGGGCGTCCCTGAGGGGGGGGGGGCACCTGGTTGAGGCCTCTCTCTGGCTGCACGAGGTTGTGGTGCCCTTATGAGTATGGATTTCGGAGACAGACTGGGTGCCTGAGCTCCATGTACTTCTTTTTTTTTTTAATATATTTTATTGATTTTTTACAGAGAGGAAGGGAGAGAGAGAGAGAGTTAGAAACATCGATCAGCTGCCTCCTGCACATCTCCTGCTGGGGATGTGCCCGCAACCCAGGTACATGCCCTTGACCGGAATCGAACCTGGGACCTTTCAGTCCGCAGGCCGACGCTCTATCCACTCAGCCAAACCGGTTTCGACTCCATGTACTTCTTAGTAACTAAGTCATCACCAGTCACTTAACCTTTTTGAGTCTCCGACTTTTGAGCTGAGAAATGAAGATAATAACAGATCCATGCCCGGCCGGTGTGGCTCAGTGGTTGAGCGTCGACCTGTGAACCAGGAGGTCACGGTTCGATTCCCGGTCAGGGCACATGCCTGGGTTACGGGCTCCATCCCCAGTAGGGGGCGTGCAGGAGGCAGCCGATGGATGATTCTCCCTCATCGTCCATGTTTCTCTCTCTCCCCTCCTCTCTCTGAAATCAATAAAATAAATAGATAACAGAGGCAGCTCACGGGGTTGTCGTGAGGTTTAGATGAGGGGATAGCGCATGTGGGGTGCCTCGCGCTGTGCCTGGTCCGTAGCCCACGCTCCGTGAATGCTAACTGCTGGGCGCGGAGTATTTATCGGGCAGGCATTTACTACCATTCGGTCTCATATAGTAAGAACGGAGTCGGCTATGAAACCTAAACCCAGGTGAAAGGAGACATAAACTTGTTTTGGTGCCGGATTTATTATTTACGCAACCAAATGGCGAAAAACAGAGCGGTGGGGCCAGGCCTGGAAACACTCGCTAAAAGCAAATGACAGTGTGGCTGTTTGGGGACATTTGAGAAACGGGGTGCGGCTCTTGACGTGCAGACACGGACGCAGGGCAGCCGGGGACCACTGTTGTCGTCGCCATGGCTTTTGCAGGTGGATTTCCGTGGACGCCCGGAGAAGCTGATCAGACTCAGGAATCCGTGGGGCGAAGTGAGTGGACGGGCGCCTGGAGTGACAAGTAGTGTGCTGTCCCCTCTCCACCCCGGGCGGGAAAGCGTCGCGCAAAGACACAACCATGATGACAGGGGTGGTGTAGTGAGTCCCCGGTGCTTCCCACCCTCAAACCACGCAGCCTGTTCAGAAAAGGGTAGCAATGGCTCCAGCCTGGGAACCGCCAAGCAGACAGACCCCACTGAGCCCGAGTCTTGGATGCTGGGTGTCTGCTGGGCCTTTGCACGTTGGGGTCTGTCTGTTTTCCACACCACACCGTGGTGACCCAAAGGTGAGATCCCTCCGTTACAATTGGGTTCCCTCCGCTCCGCAAACCCTGGCCACGCCGACAAAGGCCAGACCCCTCAGCGCCCACAGGAAATGACCGCTTAGGAAGTGAACTCCATCCCGGGGACCAGCTGGCCGCAGCGGGCAGTGATGGATGGAGTGGCCCGCGCTCCCCAGAGCTCCTGGCGGCCGGGCATTGATCTTTCCCGCAAAGCCATTAGCGGCCCCAGAGGCCCCTCTGGGCCGGGCCTCCCCGCTGGGGAGGGAGGGGAAGTCAGTGCGAGATGGTGGCTGGACTGCGAGGCCCCCGTGGTGTCTCCCGACTGCTGCGCCCTGGGATCGAGGTCCCTGAGGGCGTCGAGCACGTGGAAGGGTTTCCTCTGAGTCACCACTGCTGGCATGGTGGGTGGGTGGGGGGGTGGCTGTCACTGGGATTCCTGCCTCACCTTTTCTTCCCACTGGAACGAGCCATCCTCCGGGTCTCTGGCCTCAGGCTCAGCTTCCCGTCTAAGAGGGACGCCGGCCTGGCTTAGAGGACATCCGTGGGAATGAAGTGGGAGGGGCCTCGTTAGGTGGGACCCCAGTTCACGCTTCATTCTCTTTGCTTGGCTGTTGAGATGTCTGAAGGGCTCTTGTAGGTAAGAAGGAGAAGCGAACGGTGGTGAGGAGACTGGACCACAGCCTCTGTGTTTGTGTCTGTGGTTGTAGGAAAGCTGAGTGCTAGCCCCGTAGCCTGTCCCCTGTGCCCAGGGGGCCCCCAGGCAGAGGGACACATTGATATTTCTCTCTCTCTGTCTCTCTCTCTCTCTCTTCCATTCTCTCTCTTAAAAAAAAAAATCAGTGGGAAAATATCCCTGGGTGAGGATTAACCAAAACAAATTTTTTTTAAAAAAGTCATTTAGCTCTAACTGGTTTGGCTCAGTGGATAGAGCGTTGGCCTGCGGACTGAAATGTCCCGGGTTCGATTCCGGCCAAGGGCATGTACCTTGGTTGCGGGCACATCCCCAGTAGGAGGTGTGCAGGAGGCAGCTGATCGATGTTTCTCTCTCATCGATGTTTCTGACTCTCTATCCCTCTCCCTTCCTCTCTGTAAAAAATCAATAAAATATATTCAAAAAAATCTTTTAAAAAAAGTGATTTAATTCCTCCCCCGCCCCCAGTGCCCCGGAGTGGAATGACGTGGATCCCAGGCAGAAGGAAGAGCTGGACACGAAGGCCGAGGATGGAGAGTTCTGGTGAGGAGCTGCCCGCAGTTGGGGTTCACCCCCTGTTCGGGTGTGGGGTGAATCCCTCGGGTGTTGTAGAAATTCGCCGTGGTTCCCGGCCGGGGCAGGGGCCTTTCATCCTTCTCCCCCTTCACCGGGCGTGATCTGCCTCTGTGCCAGGATGTCCACAGCCTGGGCAGCGCCAGCCCCGGGCCCTCAGCGTGGAGCTCTCACCTGCTGCCTCACCTTATCGTCCCAATGGAACAAGCCATCCTCCGGGTCTCTGGCCTCAGGCTCACCTTCCCCCCTAAGAGGGACAGAGTCCCTGGGGGTGGGCTCAGGAAGGTGCTCGGATGCCCTGGACGCCGGCCTGGCTTACAGGACATCCGTGGGAATGAAGTAGGAGGGGCCTCGTTAGGGGGATCCCAGTTCACGCTTCATTCTCTTTGCTTGGCTGTTGAGATGTCTGAAGGGCTCTGGTAGGTAAGAAGGAGAAGCGAACGGTGGTGAGGAGACTGGACCACAGCCTCTGTGTTTGTGTCCGTGGCTTGTAGGAAAGCCGAGCACTAGCCCCGTAGCCTGTCCCCTGTGCCCAGGGGGCACCCTGCCCTCGCCTCCCCAGCCCAGCTAGCCCAGCTCACTTGATGGAGCCCGTCTGTCCCTCTGCCCCCAGGATGTCCTTTTCGGAGTTTCTGAGGCAGTTCTCCCGGCTGGAGATCTGCAGATGGTCCCCCGACTCCCTGAGCAGCGAGGAGGCGCACAAGTGGGACCTGGTGCTGTCCAATGGCCGCTGGGCCCGGGGCTCCACCGCCGACGGCTGCCAGAACCCCCCAGGTGAGCGCGGGCTGAGGGCCTCCTGGGCTTGGCCTCCCGGGGGGGACTTTACAGGTTCCTCTTTGGGCAATGCCTTTGCACTCCGTTCTCTGGCCTCTGAGCACTGATGGGGGTGGTGGGGGGGGGGCGCACTTGGCGGCCAGGACATGGGCTGATCTCACCTGAGGCCTGATCTCAGCAAGCGTCATTCTCCAGCTTCTGGTCCAGACTGTCCCTGCTTCACCCCCCGCCCCCGCCCCTGCCCCCCGAGATGGTGCTTCTTCCCACTAACCACCTGGGCACCTGCGCTGAGGCCTCCGTCCATGCCCACCTGCCTAGGTGGCCGTTCCCCAGCCCCTGAGCTGGGGACGCAGTGGCTGATGGCGTGCCGGAGGGACGCCTGCTGCTCCGATGGCCCGCACCCGTCCCAGGGGCCATTTCTCGTGCTTGCACCTGAGCCCGGGGTGGAGGGGCCTGACCTTGGGGGTCAAGGATGGCCACACGTGGGCCTGGGAGTGGCCCCTCTCGCCCTCACGGGGGGCACGGGCGCTCCCTCCCCAGTGGGCATGGTCTCTGCACTGACCCAGCTTATTAGGAAGGCGGGCAGCCGCCCCGTCCCTGTCCCCCGCAAGCGCTAATACACACATATGCAGGCTCCTCCTAGGTCCCAGCCGCTGGGGCAGCCCCGGAGGAAGACACCCCGAAAAGATGCACCCACATCTCTCAGGAGAAGGAGGCGAATCCGTTTCCTCCACTTCCCGCCACCCCAGGCCCGCGTGTCCGCCCGGCCTTGGTGAGGTGCTGTGTGACTTAACTGTCCAGGGGCAGGGCCAGCGGCAGGGCTGGGCTCGGTGCTGTGGGAGCAGGTTACAATAAAGTCCTCCTTGAGTGCGGGCCTGGATCTTTTATTTTTTTAAAATATATTTTTATTGATTTCAGAGAGGGAGAGAGAGATAGGAACATGAACGATGAGAGAGAACCATTGATCGGCTGCCTCCTGCACGCCCCACACTGGGGATGGAGCCCGCAGCCTGGGCATGTGCCCTTGACTGGAATCGAACCTGGGACCCTTCAGTCCGAGGGCCGACACTCTATCCACCGAGCCAAACCAGCTAGGGCAGGCCTGTGTCTTGACCAGCTCTCTCCTTCATCCCCATCCAATGCGGGGCTCCCATCCCCGGAGGCAGAGATGGCGCCGAGCAGAGAGGGAGGGCGAGCGGTCCCTTCCCAGGCCTGTCACTCAGCTTGGGACCCTGGGAGTGCCACGGGAGGGTCCCTTTTTCCCAGCTTCCGTTTCCTAATCCTGAAATGGATCACACCGCCTTCCGCCTTCCGAAAGGCTTTGTGAACAGGGAGTGTTTTGCAAACGGCCTGCATTATCTTTATGGCTCCTTCGCATCCTCCGGTTCTGTTGAGGAGTAAACAAACAGTGTCTGAGACTGCACTCATGTTGCATGTGGGAGGAATTAAAATCTGCGCGCCATTAGCAAGCTCTTCGGGAGAGCGCGCGCGCGTGGGAAATTGGCATGGGTGGGTTGGGAAGCCCAGAACCGCAGGGGGTGCCTCAGGTACCTGTAGGCGCCAACCACCCCCCTCCTCCTCCCCCATCTGTGCCGCCAGCCAGCTGTCGGGAGGAGATGGATGGTCCCTGCCCTTTGGTAACGCTGTGAGCATAGAAGCTTACAGAACTGCCTCTCTCTCCTCTGGCACCTGGACGTATTTGGCTAAAACTCCGCACCCTTGTGCCAGAAATAAAAGAGCCGGAACGTGGAGATGCTGGAAGGCGGAACGGAATAGGTGCTCAGATTGTTAAGAAGAAAGTAGTGATCAGTGGTTCCTGCTCACGCGTGACTGCCTTGATCTTTTACCAAGTGGGACCCTTCTTTGGGGACCCCTCCCCACGCCTCCTGCCCCCCAGGGCACATCATGATTGAGACTGGCGCGGCCCCAGCATGGAGGTGCCCGTCAGGCCCGTCTTCTTCAATTACACGTTGCATTGGGCTGTGGTAGAATTGCTGTGTGCCTTGGGGGGACCCGGGTGACCTCTCTGTGCCTCGGCTAGTGTACTCACTCCGCCGAAAGATTATTTTTTAAAAATCCTGAGAAACAAAGCAGTCTTTTTAAATACCCAGAGGTGGTGTGACAGGCACCCTTGCTCATTGACCGATATTATCCTCGTGCATTATGCAGTGGGCTCCTCAGCGGGCAGCGTCAGACACGAGAAAACACGTGCCATCATGCAGCCCCCAGACTCCACGGAGACCTCCGGGAACGCGGGTGGGAGGCGGTCAAGGTCACGGGAGGCGGTCAAGATCACAGGCTATTCCGGGTCATCCCGCACTAGCCAGGCCACCCCTAGCGAGTCCCCTCTCCTGCGCGAGCTCAGCGTCGTGCATCAGCTTTGTGCCCGCATCCCCTGCCCACGCAAAGCTTCTCACAATTTTGCAGAACAACCGAGGCAGCTGGGAGCAGGGCTGGCAGCATCAGGCAGACCTCCCTTCCCCAGGCGCCAGGGGGGCTCCTCCCGCCACGGTCCCCAGCACGGGGTCTCAGCAGCCGGGCCCACAGGGACTGTGCGTGGCCTGGCTCCGGCCCCTCGCCTCCTCTGGGGTGCCAGCTGCCCCCCTGATTTGGGGCGGTGGGTCCACAGAACAGAGTCTCCCCTCCCTCGCCAGCTGTGCTCGCTCTGCCTGGCCGGGCTGCCCGCCTTCTTCTCCCTCAAGCCGCCCGCTTCTCAGATGCCAGGACTTCTCAGCTTTAGGCGGTTTCGCTGCCTGCAGGCCCTGCAGTCGCTTCTGGCTCCAGGGCCCGCCATCCCACCACACGGCAGCCCGCCCTCCCCTGCTCTTCTTCCACGGGGCCCAGTCCCCGAGCGATGGCGCCCTGCACGCGCTAACCCTGCCCTTTGATTCATGGGCTGAGGTTCAGCGATGTGTCCAGTGTGAAAAGCACTACAAATGGAGCCCCCTTCACACGGAGTCAGAGCTGCCCGCCCCAGAGGAGCTGCCTTGCCGTCTTACTCCTCAAACCTTCGAAATGCTAAAGCCGGGCGAGATGACCTTCGCATCGGGCCCCAGCAGCTCTATTTCCCAAACGACTGTTTGCAAAGATAATAAGGAAGCCGTGCTCATGATGGACGGATGGACGGACGGACGAATGGCCGGACGGGTGGCCGCCGGACTGGAAATGAAAAACCTGCTTTAGAATGAGCATCAGTGTCGGCTCCTCTGCTCCCAGAGCAGTGCCTTCCTTCTGTTGATGTAATTATGCCTCTTCCCTTCCTCATTCACTCCCCGGCCTTCACCCCCTCACTGCAGTGCTGTTTGGGTTGCCGTCGGAAGCGGTGCATCCCGGTAGCTGTGACTTCGGACCGGAAATAAATGCGTGTTGCCTCTCACGTTGGCCTTTGATGTTCGGCTCAAACCAGAGTCGATGCTCCAACCATGTGTTCCTTTCGGCCAGTCCTGGTCCCGAGGGGACAGGCTCCGGGAGGCCACTGCCAACGTGGGTTTGCTTCTGGGTTTTCGCGGAGGGAATGGCTCTGTTAGGAAAGACAGGGGAGCCGATGGGCATTCTCTGGGACTTGAGAAGGTTCTGTGGTTCTGTGTGCAGTGTGAGCCCTCCAGCTTGGCTTGTGGGATTGAGTTCAGCCAGGTAGAGAGGACTGGGAGATGAGCGACGGCTTCTAGTGATGGAATGGGCCTGCCTCGGCTCTGCGGCCCGTTCCAGAGCGGCCGGGATCTCGTGCGTGGATTTGCTCAGGGGCCTTGCCCAGTGGCCACGGCAGGAGGAGGGGCTCCTGCTTGGCCCCCTCGCTCCTCCTGGCGACCTGGAGTGGAGTCCCCCTCACTGTCCCCGAGGGCAGCGGCCTGGGCTCTCAGGGGCTGGAGCCACACTCTTCATTTCTACTCAGAAATTCAATCAATAAATGTGTCTTAAGCCCCAGGCTCGGGGCTCGCCCGGGAGTTGCAGGGAGGGGAAGGCAAAGGTGGATGAGACAGGTTTGCGCCTCCCAGAAGCTTGCAGTCTAATGGGGGAGGCAGACTCGCAAAGAAGCAACAACAGTGTGCACCGCGTAGCATCGGCGTTGGAAGAGGTTTGGGAAGCAGGTGCTAGGAGGGGAGAGAGGTTAGCGCCGCCCGAGGACACGGAGCAGGCGTCATGCACGTGGGAAGGAACTGGCAGCTGGGACTTCATTCATTCATTGATTGATTCATTCATTCATTCATTCACTCATTCAGTATTCGTTAGGCATCAGCTGTATTGCAGGCATGGTGGGGACACTGGTGAATGAGAGAGAATGACGTTCCTGGTGCAGGGAACAGCGTGAGGGAAGGCAAGAGCGTGGGAAACGACCTCAGACCCCCCTTGGAGAGGCCTGGGCTGTTCTGCAGGACTCGGAGCTGCTCCGTGGCTTTGAGGCGGTCCCCGCAGCCCCGCCGGACAGCCAGGCAGGAAGCAGCCATCCTCCTTGCTTGCTCCTGTTGGCTGTGGCATGATCCTGCTTAAGGTACCTTGTCCTTCTACGTCAGAGGGAAATCACAGGCCAAGATCCTTGGGCTCCCCGGGTTCAGGCTGCTTGGCCACACCCCCCTTCCTCCCCTGGGCTGGACGGACCCTCAGGGCCCTCTGGGCAGCTGAGAGGCACTGCCCATGCCCTGCCCATGCCACTGGTGCAGGTGCTGTGGCCTGTGCTGCTGCCCTCACTCCCCAGGGTGAAGAGGAGAGAGCCGACCCCCAGAATCACAGGTGGCTCTTATGGGGACCGTGGCTGGGTGAGCCCAGAAATGCTCCCGGGAGCTGAGACGCAATCCCGATGCATGACGGAGCGCCGGAGGCCTCCCACTCCCACCTGCATTCTCTGCTAATGAATTTCGGAATTACACAACAATGCACTTTCTCATCACGCAGGGGGAGCACCAACCGCTATAACGGGGTCGTTAGCTACTGCACAAGTGATTCTAATAGATGCTCTCCCAGACGTGAGAGAGGAAGGGAGGGGGCGAAGGGGGAGGAGAGGGGTGGATGGAGAGGGAGAAGGAAACTCTACTAGCTGTCGCCTGCAGGGGCTCAGCTGTCTGGGGGCCTCAGCCACCCTTGCAGGAGATGTGCCGCCGGCTCCGGGCGCCGACAGGAGAGGCTTCCTCGGGAACCCCGCCAACTGTGCAGACACCGTCGGAAATGTAAATAATAACATGCGGAGGCGATGCGGACGTAATTATAGCCCGACGTGATGAGGAGAGAGGCCCGCCGGGGACCGGCCGAGTTTTCGCGGCTCAGAGTCCCAGGATGCACTGTGGTGGTTAAAGAAGAGCCTCTAGTCTCTCTCTCGCTCTCTTTTTCCTTTTTGTTTTGTTTTTATTGCCGCATGGACCCCCCACCCCCCGCTTTTGATATTTATACCAGGCTCCCCCCACTTTTGATATTTATACCAGGCTGGGTCGCACATTAAAACAAGTGGCTTCCGTCCTGTGTTGGAATCTCTGGGTTATCAAATGGGGAATTGAACCGTGACCTCCTGGTTCACAGGTTGACGCTCAACCACTGAGCCACGCCGCCCGGGCTGGAGTTGACCTTTTTGAGAAAGACTATACCCCATGGTACACCCCCAGGGTTAGCCCCAGAGAGGCTGCCGGCTGGAGTGTCCAGCAGGGTGGGAGCCACCCCCTGGACAGGCAGGAGGCCTCTCCTCCCCCCCATCTCTGACTGGCCCTTGCTCCCAGGCCCCCCACCCCCCGCAGCCACCCCCATCCTGAGTAAGGGTGCCCCACTGTCACCTGGGAGTGAGACACTCTCCCCGATTTCCTGGACGGCGCCGTGTCCCTCGCTGGCCGAGGGCTGGGTCTCTCCGTCCAGATGGTCTGTCTGTTAGCCTGGGGGCAGGTGGGGCAGGGCCAGCGGGAAGGGCAGGGGACACAGCTCAAGTCCCTTTCCTCTGCTTCTATAGAGTGTCCCAAAATTCACACAAGATTTGAATTTCGCGAGAGCATTAACAACAACAACGACAAAAAATAAAAGCCTAATTTTACTTGGTTTATTGAATCCGATTCTAATATCTGTTGCCCTTTGATTTCAATCCCTTCCATTTGATAAGCATGACCAAGTACCAAGGATGGCCCAGGAGCAGGGACAATGAAGACCAATGAAGACCACGGCTTTGCGGATGTGCCAGCAAAGCCGTGGAGGCCATTTACCCGATGTGCTATTCCATACATAACCCTCTACTGTATGCTTTATGAATCAATGAAAGAGTTACAATTTTTAATTATAAACCTGTGTTTTCTATCAGAATTACTTCTTGCGTGAATTTTGGGACACCCTATACATCTTTTTCCCTTTGGGTGAAGATCGAGGCAAAGTCAGTTAAAAGTCAGTATGGCTGGGCCGAGAAATTAAACAGAAGATCAGACCAGCAGTAGGAATGTGAATTCAACTTCATAATGGTGTTTGGGCCGGGGAGTGGGTCTGGTCCTTGGGAGGCCGGCCAGAGGGCCGGGTTCATGGCCTGCTGCTCGTCATTTCGTATCGATGGCATTCATAACACAGCGGAAGCCTTCGGGCCCCGGTCACCACCGTCGTCAATGAGAAGCTGTTCCCAGAGGGTCTCATCGGGTACAATACACGCAGAAAATTATTGAATTTATTAACAGCTAAATTAAGAAGTCTGAAAGATGGAGTTGTAATTAATCAGCTTGCAAACGGCTCCCTCCCGGGATAAGATAACAGACCCGCTGGCAACAGCTAGTGACGCAGACGTATTATATCTTAAAACAATAACAATATTTTCACGGCGGAGCCTATCTGAGCACTTGGAAGCCATCCCGTGAATGTTAATTATTTAAAGGGTTTCTGAAACGGAAGCAGATAATTACTGTTTTCCCCGGCCTTCTAAGGAGGAGATGGCACCGGGGAGGAGTGAAGAGGGGAGGGGGGCAGTGCCTTTGCCCAAGGTCACGGTCAGAGGTCCTGGAGAGGGTCAGGAACCACAGTTCTGTGACCTTGCTCCTCCCGTGGCCTCTGACCTCTGGCTTCCCAGTTCCAGCCCCGTGTGTTTGGTCACCAGTCTCCCAGCCGCTCAGCCAGCCGCCATCGAGTTCCACACGGATTTGACCAGCCTCCCACCGCCCAGTCCCCGGACCCCAGCTTCGAAAGCGAATTGCTGAGAAGCAACCTGTTTCCAGCCCTTTAGGGTCCCCTGGGCCAGCCAGTGTCTCTCCAGAGGTCCCAGGCCTGAGAAGTGGACCGGCATTTGCCAGCGCAAAGGACTAGGCAGGCAGGAGGTCAAGGTCAGGGGCTTAAACATTTCCATCCTCTTCCTGAGGGACATGGCTTCCCCCACCTCCACCTCTTGAATGACTTACTTTCCACCAAAAAAGTAGACTTTTTTTTTTTTTTTTGCAAAAGAGAGAGCAATATAATGACTCATTACTTTTTTAAAAAAATATATGTCATTGATTTTTTGCAGAGAGGAAGGGAGAGAGATAGAGAGTTAGAAACATTGATCAGCTGCCTCCTGCACATCTCCCACTGGGGATGTGCCCACAACCAAGGTACATGCCCTTGAACGGAATCGAACCCAGGACCTTTCAGTCCGCAGGCCGACGCTCTATCCACTGAGTCAAACCGGTTTCGACTCATTACTTTTTTGCCCAAAGTTTCAACGTGTGGGTCAAGGCGGGGGAATGGAGGGCAGGGTGGCTGGTGAGGGGCCGTCTGGGGACACGTGCAATGTTGAAGGACGGTGACCTGACGCTCCCACTCTAGGCCTTTCCCTAGTATCCTTCCTCCTCTGCCACCTACATACATGCCTTTCTTTCCCCTTCTGCCTCTCTCTTAACTCTGACCTCTCTCCTGATGGTTTCTTGGACTCACCCTGCCCACACTCAATTTTTCCTTGCTTTGAAAATTTAAAAATATATATATATTTTTTATTGATTTCAGAGAGGAAGGGAGAGGGAGAGAGAGATAGAAACATCCATGATGAGAGAGAATCATTGATCGGCTGCCTCCTGCACGCCCCCTACTGGGGATCCACAACCCTGGCATGTGCCCTTGACTGGAATCGAACCTGGGACCTTTCAGTCTGCAGGCCAACGCTCTATCCACTGAGCCACACCAGGCCCAGGTGAGGCACTGTTTTTTTAAGCTGAGACTTCAATTGAATTCAGCCACTGAACATCCCAACGTGCTTTTTGAGGCTATTGCAGCGGTTCTCAACCTGTGGGTCGCGACCCCTTTGTCGGTCGAACGACCCTTTCACAGGGGTCGCCTAAGACCATGGTCGGCAAACCGCGGCTCGAGAGCCACATGCGGCCCTTTGGCCCCTTGAGTGTGGCTCTTCCACAAAATACCACGTGCAGGCGTGCACATACAGTGCAATTGAAATTTC
>NW_005872744.1:12718-16007 GCF_000147115.1 Myotis lucifugus | reverse complement strand
ACAGTAGCAAGGTTACAGTTATGAAGTAGCAACAAAAATAATTTTATGGTTGGGGGTCACCACATGAGGAACTGTATTTAAAGGGCCAGAAGGTTGAGAACCACTGGGCTATTGCCATAAGGCGTGGACATCTGACCCCTCTGGCTGTGTGGAGGCGCGACGCAGTGCGTGGGGCTCGCTACCAGGTCTCATGGAGCCCACCTGTATCCACATTTCAGTTCTTCCTGATCTTTCAGCAGCAGCACCTGGATCGAAGCCCGAGTCTGGCTGAGGCCTGGTGCGCCTGCGTGTGCACGTGGCTGCCCATAAACACGTCAAAGGATCAAACACGGCCAGCAGTGCCCAGCCGACAGCGGAGTCTGGCTGGGGAAAAGGTTGAGCTCCCAGAAGTCTCTGACTCTGACACACACACACACACACACACACACACACACACACACACACACGCCTGCCTGCCGACCTGCACTGGGGAACGCACCTCGGGAGTAACAGGTGAGGTTCAGACTCCTTCTCTCTCATTGTGATGGGTGATTAAAGACCTGCAGGCTCTCTCGGGTAACAACCCCAAAGGTATGCAAAAAAAAAAAAAAAAAGATGAATTGAAATCCGCAAAATACTCCCTTTCGGTGACTTTTCAGGTGGGGAAGATGGAATAAAAACAATGAATGCTAATTAGTTTACATGAATCAAAATCATACCTAGCTTCTTTTTTCTTCTTCTTTCTTCCCACAGTGCTCACATGTTCAGAAGCAGGTGATTCAATCCCACCCCTGTTTTTCAGAAATTAATACAGGGCCATACATTAGTGTCACGCTCCGCCTGCTTCATAGAATACATGAGCAAAGGTTTTAATTACTGGAAGGAGACGGTCATAAAAAAAAAAGATGATTTAATGAAAGCAATCGTATTATTTGCATTCCGGGCCGGCCTGCCTGCAGACACCACGAGACAGGCTGAATGGCTCTGAAGTGCACGGGAATAATTACCGCTTTGTCATTCCGCCCCCGGACCGGGCTCCAGTGACTTCCGGTTCCCAGGAAGTCTCTGCTCCAGGGATGAGCAACTGGCTCCGGTGAGAAGCGGGATTAGCGATGACAATGGAGGCCCCAAATCCCTTTTCTTTCCCAATTCCCGGAGCTTGTCTTTCCTGGAGGAATCCTCAGATAAGGGGAAATTAATTGGCGTGCTCTTCTGTTGGAGAGGGTTTTGTGGGGGTTCAAATCATTAAAGAGTCCAGAGGTGATGGCCTGGGTATAAAAATGACAGATGGTTTTACAGCTGTCATCCTCTGAGCCCCGCACGCGACAGGACAACAGGTGGGCACGTGAAATCGTGCACAGAGAAGGCATGTGTCCCTCTGTTGGCAAAGCCAGGCCCTAAGTGTGGGCAGGTGCGTCTAGACCTGCCCCCCACTCAGGTTCTCCTGGGCTCTCCCCACAAAAGAGGGGGCAAACACGGTGACATATTTGGCGATTTGGTGACATATTTGGTGAGTGCTGTTGAGGTCCCACCAAGGGACCGGCTGGAGTGATGGAAGGAGTAGTGGGGACCGAGGAGCCCGCTCCTGGCTCTGTTCCCAGGAGAATGCAGTGCGATGCTTAGAAAATGAGAAGGGAGGTTGCGAAGGGAGATGCGATATCTCTGTGTTGGAGCCTGGGAACGGATCGATAGACACAGCTCACCGGGGGCTTGGGCTGCCTTCCTGTCGGTGTGGGAGGTCGGCGGTGCTGGGGGGAAAAGGGGGGGCGGTCCCTGGCACTGACTAGGTCAGAGGTGCAAGGGTGGTTAGAGACCCAGCGACCTGGAGGGTCCCGCCTCCAAACAAGTTAACTAGATCCGTTTGCACGTGCCAGGAGGTCCCGGGGCCCAGGAGGGGCCTGCCCCGTGCCCAGCGCCGGAGTCTGACGGGCAGGAGGGGAGGCAGGATGATGAGAAATCTGCTTGCGGAACAGGCATTCCAGGAGAGAAACCCTGAGGAAGAGAGTGGGTCAGCCCAGCGTGGGCTGGTGCTCGGAGGGGAGGCCAATTCTGAGTGTTTACTCTGAGCCGCTCCCTATTCTGAGCAGGTTACGTGGCTTCGTTATTGAAATTCTCCCACCCGCCCTCCCAAGTAGGAAGGATCAAAGCTCCACTCAGCAGATAAGAAAACACAGTGTCAGTAGCTGCAGCAGGAACACGTGGTGAGTGGCAGAGCGGGGCCTCGGACCCAGGACCGGTGCTTGGCGGGACTGCCCTGCTCCCAGGCGTGGCCCGGTCGGTGGCTGTCTCTCAGGCCTGTCTCCCAGCATCTCCGGGGACTGATTCTGAGCCCCTGGATGGAGCCAGAGGGGTAGGAGCTGCCGAGGACGACTGAGCCTGCTTCCTTAGACATTTCGCAGGCTCTGGGCAGAGGTCTGTGCTGCTTCAGAGCCTGAGGACAAACCCCACAGCGGGAGAGAGGACAGTAGAAACCAGTCCTAGGAACTGAGGGCGTGGGCCAAAGCCAAGGACAGGAAACTGCAGGATAAAGGCCACCCTGGTTCCCATGGGGCTGAAGTTAACGCGATGACAGCGCATTGTTCAGAAAAAAGCAGTCACCAATTCTTTATCCAAATCCTGCTTTGAGCGCCGGCTTGGAGGAAGCCAGACCCAAGAGCGCGTGATTTGAAAGCGAGGCGTGTGTTGTCCCCAACCCCCATCGGTGTGACACAGGTTTGGATCGCGTGGGTTTCTCTGTGCTGTGTCCCGTGAGACGCCCGTGTCCCCGAGACGTGAACCACTCACATGTAAGAAAGTCCGATGACCAAGTGAGGTTGGGAGAAGCGCCCCCTGCAGTCCCCTTCGGAGCGTGTGCACCTAGAAAATGAGGATGCTGTATTTTTATTTATTTTATTTATTTATTTTTAAATATATTTTTATTGATTTCAGAGAGGAAGGAAGAAGGTGAGAGAAATAGAAGCATCCACGATGAGAATCATTCATCGGCTGCCTCCTGTACGCCCCCTACTGGTGGTCGAGCCCGCAACCGGGCATTCCTGCAACCGGAATCGAACCCGGGACCCTTCAGTCCGCAGGCCAACGCTCTATCCACTGAGCCAAACGGGCCAGGGCGAGAATGCTCTGGTTCTCTGGCTCACGGGAGTAGCAGGCGAGGCTTACATTTCTGTAGATCACATTTCTCTTGATCGCAGATGCTTGTGATGAGAGAATAACATGCAAAGTCTTACTTCCCAGAGACGATCATTAATGGGAAACCCGGGGCCTGCGCTCACGAATGTACTGCTTCGTGCCACGGTTTCTATTTGCAATG
>NW_005872744.1:8837-12355 GCF_000147115.1 Myotis lucifugus | reverse complement strand
GTGGCAATGTCCCCCCTCCGCTGTTAGTCACACGTATAGCATTTGATCTCTGAAATTGCACTTTAAGGGGAAGGAGATTCCTTAAATCCTACAGCTTTTCCTTTTCTTGCATCGACACATACAACATCGTCTGATAATGTGGCTGGATTTAGAATGCAATCGCGCCTGATCAGGTTGAGTATTTCTAGGTAATAACGAGGCTTTCCCCTAAGCCAGTGGTCGGCAAATTTCGGCTTGGCAAGCCGAGGCTCTCAAGCCACATGCGGCTCTTTGGCCCTTGAGTGTGGCTCTTCCACAAAATACCGACTTCTGCACATGGGCCATGAAGTTTCAATCTCACTGTACGTGCACGCCCGCACGTGTTTTTTTGTGGAAGAGCCACACTCAAGGGGCCAAAGGGCCGCATGTGGCTCGTGAGCCGCGGTGTGCCGACCACAGCCCTAAGCCTACACAGATGCTTCTCTATTGGTCTTTGATCATTTTTAAGATTCCTGTGTTAGTCCTCATTAATATCACTGGTACAACCCATTCGCCGCACTTACCCAAAGTTAGAGCTTTGCTTGGATTTCATAAACTGTGTCCATGCGCAGTCATATGTTTTCGCGCTGCTCTTATCATTTTTAATTCATTTCCATCAGGAGCTCAAACATTGTTCATTAAGTAAAGTATTTAAAAAGTCATTAATGTATTCTTGAATACCTTTCCATCGTGTGAATGATTTCTGAATGAATTTTTAATTCTTCCTTTTGTTCATAAATTCCTGACACAGTTCTTTCCCTGGCCAGCCAATGGCATTTTTCACAGAAACAGAAAACCAATCCTAAAATGTGGAATCACTGAAGACCCCGAATAGTCAAAGCAATCTTGAGAAAGAAGAACACCACCCAGGCCGAACGAATGAGGCTTTGCTGATTATTCTGGGGCCAGAGGCCTGCCTAGGAGGCAAGGCTGCTTTGGAGGGTCTCAGTTCTGGGCATTTCTATCATAAACTAGAGGCCTGACGCATGAAATTCGTGCAAGGGGCTCGGCCCTCACAGCCCGGCTTCATCCGGAAGGACATCCGGTCTAATTAGCATATTACACTTATGATTATAGATTTCCCTGAGACTTTGTTCTCTCTCCCAGCTGGCACCGTGAGAATTAAATTCAAATGCATCTCAGAGGACATACACAGCATGTGGTTGCCAGAGAAAGATATACAGGGGAGCCACAGAGATGGAAAACCGTGCAATGCAGAGATCTCTCTTCTAGGGTTCAGTGTGGCGCTGGTATAGGCTAGACGTGCAGCGGTCACCAACCTTTCGGACCTCACGGACCACCAGTGGTCCATGGACCACCGGTTGGTGACTGCTGGGCTAGAGGGTGGGACAGAGATTTTTCACAACAGCTGTACTTGAAAGAGAAAAGACACTCTCTCTTTATAGAAAAAAGGATTCTTATAGAAGCCTCTAAGGCTGCTGACCAGCATCCATTTTCTTGTTTCTTCTCCCTCCCAGATGTTCATTTCTCTCCCCTCTCCCCTAGCCTATGTGAAGTCTTTCCAACCATTTCCTGCTCCCAACCCTTTATCCTTTAGACATTCTCCCCAGTGAACATCTCTTGCCATCTGGGCATGGGCTTCCTGATTCTGCGTAGCTCTGACCCACGTGGCCCACGGTGAAGTAAGGCCTGTGTGACCTCCAGGCCTTGCAGCCTCCCTCTTGGGCCTCACGCCTGTCCTCAGACCTGGGCCCGCGGAGCAGCACGTCTCTGTCCCGCATGAGTGAGCGAAGATTTTCCCTCCTGGCAAAAGTCCCCGCTTGGCATGTGTTTATTCAGCTGACTGTTCCGGGCTGGTTTCGCTCCGACACAAACACCAGCCCAGATCAGAGAGGAAAACATCCAGAATTGGCAGCCTGAAGCATCTGCCGTCCAAATCGGCAGCTCGGCCCCTTTCACGGTTGCAAATAGGAAAATGAGTCTCTGGTCCCGCAAATGACACCTGGTCGTGTAGAGATAATGGCGAATTATCCGCTCTCAGAAAAGCCATCCTTTAAGGGGGGCACGCGTGTCTCATGGCATTTGAGTCAAGATTTGAATGTCAAAGGCAGCCTGTGTGTGGCACGTTGTCATAAAGAATAGGACAGATCCTTACTCATCACCCCAAGGATACCAGAGAGGGCAAGAAATCGTATGGGTCTCTGGCCAGGTTGCGTTGCTGTATTTCCAGGTCACTACATGGGGAGAAATTGGTGAAGGGAACGAGTTGGGGGTGCCAATGGAGAGAGAGAGTTTCCATCTATTTTATTTAAAAAAATATTTTTATTGATTTCATAGAGGAAGGGAGAGGGAGAGAGAGGTAGAAACATCAATGACGGGAGAGAATCATGGATTGGCTGCCTCCTGCACGCCCACACTGGGGATCGAGCCTGCAACCTGGGCATGTGTCCTTGACTGGCACCAAACCGTGACCTCCTGATCCATAGGTCGACACTCAACCACTGAGCCACCCAGCCAGGCGAGCCCCCATCTATTTTAAATGCATTACTTGGTTGCATTTCTATGCAAAGAGGACACAAGAGCACCCCCAAGGGGCACCTGCCTCTCAGAGACCAGCGGGCCAGCGCTCAGGATTGTCCTGCTGGTAGAATCGAGAAGGTTAGAGTCGCACCGAGGGTGGAATGGGAGCTGGATCTGCTACTCGACCCGTCTTCTAACCTTCCCTGTCGAGGCCTAGTCCCTGTGTCCCCAGGGCCCATCTGTCCCACCTGGGTTAGCCCCTCCTCGGGTGGGGAACATGGGAGGCGGGAAGGGACTATTTGGGTGGAAATCAAGACTTGTGTTGGGATGTGCTGAGTCATCTCAGTGGATTAGCCACCTAAGCGGAGGCGAAGTAGGTGGTTCCGCGGAGTCCGGAACACAGAGCTGTGGACAGGAATCGGCCTGATCCGCTTGCGGCTGATGTTTTACTTGGGGAAGAGATCGCTTAGGGAGAGGTCCAAAGGAGAAGAGAAGGGGTCCCAGACTCGCGGGGTGTGTGGTTGGAGCATGTTAGTTAGCTTTTCTGAGCTTGGTTTTGAACTTGACTGTAAAGTGAGTTTTCTGGCATCTTCCTTGCAGAGTTGTTATAAGACTTAAGTGCCTGGCTGGTGTGGCTCTGTTGATTGAAGGGACAGGAATGTTGAGGGTTTGATTCACGGTCTGGGGCATATGTGGGTTGCAGGTTCGCTCCCCAGTCGGGCCATGTGCGGGGGGAGGGGGAGCATGATCAATGTTTCTCTGAATTAAGTTGGCTGATGTATGTGGAAGCATCTGGCACAATGCCTGGTAGATGTTAACGGAATTAGAACGCCTTCACTCTGAATATCCTCGGCCCATTCTGTCATGTGAACCGTTGAAACTGGATCTAGGCAAAGCGCGTGTCTAGGACTTGACACTCCTTTTTCTGATGAATAAACTTCCAAAAAATTACTCTTGGCGCTGGGGGATGGGTAAAGATGAAGCTATATTGGGGTCTCTACAGAGGGTCCCGATTTCTC